>NW_017386028.1:553093-565309 GCF_000237925.1 Schistosoma mansoni | reverse complement strand
ACTTATCATTTCACATCACAAATCTCTTATACACTAATACATATACCTAGTCTAGATATCATTTACGTAGATTGGATGACCTATTCAGTGTACAAGGAAACGAAGACCCATGTACCTACTTATATTCGATAATTTTGATGTTTGATTATAATTCCTTGAAAATGCTTGGAACAGATTGCCAGGTGAAACGTTGGATTTACTACAAATTCATTCGCTGAGATTTTACAAATGTATTATTCCTATTTAATGTCATTTTGACCTTTATTAAATGACCTTTCTAATTTACAAACAACACAATTTTGAAGTATATATGTTGTAACAGATACAAACGTTCACCATTTTTAACATATAACATTGTCAAATTAATTCATACATGCCTCATTTTGGCCTTTGTAAAATATCATATTGATTATGGATTTATAACTGTGGAGCCTGGAGATGAAGTTATTGTAGTCATTATAAGCAAAGATGGATAGTGGCTAGCAGTGAAATCCAGGACGCGCGTTTCATCCTATTTGGGACTCGTCAGCTGGGTGTACCTGCATCTCAGAGTTGATATACACTCTGGGACTCGAACCCAGTACCGTTAGCTTCAAACGCCATCACGTTGTCCACTCAGCTACTGAGTCCTGATAGCCACTTGCTTGTGCAATGGGATGAAGTTTAAATTCACTTGTTATTGTTTGTTTGAATGTTCCCATTGGTGTTTAGGACCGCAATTGGTCACTCTCTTATTGACCATATGTGCATACTGGGCGTATTGCATCGATATTGCCTTAATTCACAAGCATGGTAAGCAAAGATGGATGGTGGCTAGCAGTGAAATCCAGGACGCGCGTTTTGTGTTATAAGAGACTGACTAGTTGCAATCCTAAACATCAATGGAAAGATTCAAACAAACAATACGAAGTGAATTTAAACTTTGTAGTTATGTTCTATAACTCTAATCCGCCAAATACAATCCTGACCAAAACAAACAAACATTGGTAAAATAAATACTCTTACACTAGACAATCACATCTATAATTAATTTCTTTCCTATTGTCTGTAACACACATTTTTAATGATATCTCAGTATATTTTCAAACTGAAACTATCTTATTGATAAAACTAAATTGTAAACTGATATCATTTGAAACAAAACACACTTGTAATTGATGTTGGTGTTATGAAAATTCATTTGATAGTTAAATTCATGAGTCGATTAAAGCTAGACTACCATGGGAAACCTGGAAGTACTAGATGACCGTTTCATCCTAGTATGGGATTCCTCAGCTGTGTGCATCCACGATTCATTTGGTTTTAACACATTCTACTATTGTTGGTGTATCGTAAATCTAGAATGCTACTAATTCTCTCAACTACTTTGTTTCAACTGGTATTATCCGTTAATGGTATCTTCTGGTTTGTATGTAGATACCTTCAATAACTTAACCATCTTGTTTTCAAAGAACCCCTTTATTGTATAGCATTGATTAATTTAATAACTGAATACTTCCAGAAACTTCTTATCTGTAAACCCCCTACTAAAGATTTATATCAAACTGTATACAGTGAATCGTTTTAGATTAAAATAGAAACATAATTTTATTTATGACAGTTACAATGTCATTCATTTAACAAAACAAAATAAAAAGAGAATGAACCATAAAATAAGATTGATTCAACCAATCTTTTCTTTTATCTGAAAGAGTGAATGATTTATTCAAATTTACAACTGTCATGATGTGAAACGTTTCGGAAAATTTATTTTTATTTTATTTTATTTATACACATAAATATTGGTAAAAGGGGGTACCTGATACATATGCGCCGCACAAATCTCATTTGATTTGTGTGAGGGCTGTGATACTGCTCAGGTGCCCAAACCGAAGCAGGTGATTTCCTTAAAAGGCCACACCTGGAGCCTCTGACCTAAAGATCTGATCCACAAGGCAGTAGAGCATCGTCAGGAGATGCAGTCCCATGTTAGCCGGTGACCAACAATTGGTTCATACGTCATTTGTTCCTTCAGTATACTGGAGCCCATGTGCACCATTGGTTTGGAATCAGGGTTTTCCAGCTCCATTAGGTGAACTCACTGTGTCCACCAACTCGTTTAAAGCGCCGGACATTCGCTTTTCGTCCTCTCAATTTCGTAAACAACAGTAATGCCACGAGAAGGCAGTGAGTAGGACTTCCCTGGCAGAGGCTGTATACACGTGGCCATGTAAGAGCATTTGGAGAGGGAGAGCTGACTCTCCCCACTCTCGGCCGTACCAGGGCATTTTGAAGGCAAAATCGATCCTCAGAAAACTATAATCATAATTCAACGAGTTTGCTCTTTATTGTGTTTTTTTTCTTCAAATTTGTTGACAAGCTCAATCAGTCTTACTGAATAGTCGATATTATACTGTATGACATTCAGTGACCAGCTTATTGAATTATTTCTTTATAAAAGGTCATTTGTAATTTGTACATACCCACAGTTACATTGTTAACTAGGGTGATGTGTGTTTTGATTGGTAAGAGAAAACTGGACGATAAAGAAATGAATTTTCATAAAAGAATCAATTCCCTCAAGATTGAAAGTGTTCAGTGTTAATGTCTGAGAATCAGAATACAACCAAGATGTACAAATCTAGTCTATTGCTCTTAAACACTATACGATAAACATAGTTCACTACTATGTCCCGATCGTATTGAAAACTTGACTGGTAGAAGTCTGTTACAATCAATGACTGAATCACATGATAATGAGCAAAGCTTAGTGATCTGTTAGTGTAAATAATGACTCCAACGTAGTTGTATCGTTTAAAAATACATTTGAATAACTTCCAAAACGTGACAACAACTTTGAAGTATCACCTAGATTGTTTTTTATGATAATATTTGAAAATGAACAATAATTGGTGTTTACTAATATCATTAGTAAGAAATAACTATAGTACTTATAGTTGCACGATTCGATCACTTTCCTTCTCATTTACATGCAAATAAAATGACAGAAATGCTCCTGGTTTAAATAAAGAACAATTTAAAATTAAGAAGTACTTGTCAACCGTTCAGTATTAGTATAGGACTTCTCAGCAATGCACATCCACAACTTCATTACATCGAGTCGAACCTAGGACCTTCGGTCTTGCTCGCAAACATTTAACCTCTAAACCTTGTGAGCCAGCATCGAATAGTATACATTCAACCAATCTACATATAGTCAGTTAAAGCATTAAATTCTAGCAACAAATTCATTGAAACCAAATGATATTGTCAAAAGTTTAAATGATAAACCTTTCTTGAAATACCTTTACAGAAGTAAATAAAAAACTATTTATTGACGTACTGATTATCTTACAGAAACTCTCTTACAATCCATTTCAATTATGGTTAACTTCTGCTAAGTACTTTTATTAACTTACAGACAATGTTATTCGAACAGTAACAAATCATCTATTTCTTTGTACTTTTATGATGAATATCTTGTCTGTATAAACGTGTGCTCCTAATCACATGACTAGCCTACGTACATATCTCTCTCAAGTTTGAATGTTGGTAGCTTAAATATCGCTCGAATAATCATGTATATATGTACTCGAATGTTATTATCAGCCTTCGCCTTTCCTAACTGCTCCTTGATCTGAGTTGACTATAAATTTTCCTCTGTATTTGCTCGCACACACATTCGTCTCTATACTTCAAATTCACTTGAAGTGTTTTGTAGCTTTATTATCCATACCATCCGCTAATAAACTGTAGTTACCACTTCTTACTACTTTCTGAATTCAAACACTGTTGGGATTTATATAATAACGGTTTTCAAGGTGAATGATTAACGAAGCCAAGCCACTACAACAAATAACTCCTGATTATTAATAAGTGTACAATCTAATTATGAATTAGTTATTTGATAAACTTACATAAGTTATTGGTTATTTAATTAAGACTGTTATTTAATTAATAAATTAAACTTAGACAATTAGTTATAAGAGGAAATTATAGCCAATGGATATCGAAATGTGTTAGTGTATATCAATGTATTTAAACGTACCTTAGTTGTTATGGACAGTCTCACTATTATGTAATTTGTTCATTTACATTTTGTTGTTTTGTCTGTACTTCAATAAGGATGATTATGTCGATAACAATTAAACTATCATGCAAAATTTATGGCGGTTTTTCTGGGGGTTTTTTCATTCTTGTTTTCTCTGATATGAATTAGAAGTGATGGCTTGAAAATTAAATTTTGTTTGAATTTGAGCTAAAGTAATTTGGTATTTAGAAAAATATCTTAACTCCCCCCCCCCATAATTCAACTGGATAGCAGATAAAATTCAAAATACACCTAAAAGTAAGACTAAATACTTTAAAACAACTAGAAGTGTTGATGTATAGGTGAGAAAATCTTCTTCATTGTAGTAAACGAAGGTAACGTAGCCACACAAATAAAAGAAGTTGAATGTGATTGAGAGCTACATTGGTTTATTCTGGTTGAAACTGAGAGAAGGTCATTAGTTTGCTTGGATTGCTAAAAAATCTGATGGGTGCCAATTAGCACTTAACCTAGGACCTTTTGCTTCTAACCACATAATTACAAGACAGGAGAATCGATGTGTTTTATGTCATTTTGTAATCACTGATTTACTTTTAAGATAATGTTTTAAGGATGCTTTTGTAATTAATATCGTTTTAATGGAGTAACACCAGGAGAATATTCAATTTCAAGGTATTTTCATAGTATTAACTCATTTTGTACAGAATAAGAATATACATGCTCTATGGATTTGTAGTTTCGGTTACTATGTTAAGCCCATATAACTTATTCTAGTTTCTGAACTGGTCAGTCTATTCATTCTTCTTGGCTTACGTTTTGACCTTGTTAATTACTCACTTATCAACCCTGACTGTTTATCTGTTAGCGTATGTGTGTGTACATCCTATCCTACTCATCAAATATTTATAGCTTATTTTTGTGTGACTATAAATATCACTTATCGCTTGATTAAATCGGGTTGACCCACACGCCTTTTCCACTTCACGTCGTTTCACTTCACTCTCTTCTCTTCGCTTTATTTCTCTGATTTTCTGTTTAGTTCAATGAGTATAAGAAATATGCGTATTCAAAAATCCATTCTTGTATTTGACTTATTTAATTCCGTTATTCACTAACGCGATTCAAATCGATAATAATATACAGGATGTATATTTCGACAGCAATCATTCAATAACTATCATTTGTCCTATCTAACTGGAGTCAGATCCCGGGCCACAAAAGTGTTAATTAAACGCCACTCTAATAACCCCAGACTAAATTTAGAACTCAACTTGACCTTAAGAGAAAAGGTGAAGAGTCTAAAATCAAAGACTGGTGATAAGAATTTACTTGACTCCTAAAATAAATCAAAGATGATTTATGAATACAATACGATTGATTCCCAATTACATTAACAGACAGATTTGTATGAATTCAAACTGTCTTATATTCAACAGTAATAATTCAATAACTTACTATATGAACACATATTTATACAATTAAACATTTATAATTCTTCACTCCAATGGATTAAGCTGTTGTCCCACATATCATGTTCGAAGAAGGATACTCAATCGGAATAAGTTAACATAAGAAAATATATCATCTGAAAACAAAAATTTGGGATCAATATCTGTATGAAAAAGATCGGCCTTATAAAGTTAAAAAGATGTATTTTCATAATAGTTACAGAAACTATTCAAATTTGTTGGCATTATTAAGTTTATACAGAAAGTTATGTTACATGTAAGGGATAGAGATCTAACATAGAATTGTTTGAAAAGATGTGTTTCATAAATTGTTTTGGATGGACATTTGTCCCATAGATTATAATAATATGAGGTAACAGTTGGAATTTAATCATTTTCAGTAGGAGGACAAGGATATGTTGTTGAAGTATGATTACATATCGAGGGATGATCTCAATACAGCATTGGAAGATTTAGAACGCCACGTTTATGAACAAATAGTGTAGTGATGGTAGATTTCAGTGTGGTTAAAGAGCACTTGTTATCATCAACAATTAAAGAGAAAAAAACAAAAAAAACAGAGACCACAGAAAAGCAGCCAAAATGACTGTGACAAATCTGTTGTTAAATGTATGTACTTGAATGTTGTGTAGAGCGCTGATTTGGAATGATTTTATTTAAATCAATCATATCAACGAGGTATAATGTGAAGATACAAATATCAACAAGAAAGAGAGATTAATAAGTTTACTTAGTAACAACAAGGACCAAATGTTTTATGTTCCCATAATTTTATTAGTGGAGTGAAATACAATCAACTGGTTGAAGAATTCTTACAGTAATATCAGATGAGAGGTATTCACTGATTTAGCTTACAGAAGACAGTTTTAATATTTTTTCCACAACATTTTTTGGCAAATTATTTACGGGCTTTAAGAGTTTACTTCCAAATTAATTCACATAGAAAGTAGATCTGGACCGAGAAAGTTATTAAGAGTCGACTGCCGTTTCAGTTTACTTAATCCGCATACTTTTTTTTTACAGAATTCTTTTTCCTTTCCACTCATTGCGTTAAGTTACTCTAAATCATCTTCATTCCCTTGCTTAATTATAAATTCACAACTACAGTTTGTCTATTACTATACAACTAGATTTTTGACATATATTGTATACATGTATTTCATCTAAACTAATTAGTGTATTGTTGTTTTTCTTTCTGCTATATTGTTTTACCCAAAAACATCTATTTCAATTTGATCAGTCAAAATATGTCACTTTTCTAAATTACTATAGTGATTATTCAGTGTAAATTCAGCCCTGATTTACAGTTGACTATTCAACTTGAAATAAAATAAATTTGTTTTATCTTTTATTTATTCTGAAGGGCTATTCGAAGGATATATATATATATATATATATATAGTTTTATAAGCAACGATTACCGTGTGAGACTATATTAACTGTTAAATTTAATTCAAATCACTTCACGTTTCAATGGATATTATAAAATCATTCAGGAGATTGAAATCATTAACGTGATTTAAACCTAGACTAACTGAACGACTATTCCATTCCGATATAGGAATACTTAGTAGTGTGGATCTGCAATTCCAAACGTGAAACTTAGATATAAGGCCAACAATCCCACACGCGAACGTCCAATCCTTAGACTGTTGAGTCGGGTTAACGTTTAATTTCATTCAATCCATGAAATTCCGCGGCCATCTCTCATTGTCTCCTGTCGGTTCCACTTGTCATTGGTTCTCATAAGAACACTGAGAATTTCCTCTCGAAACTAGTCATTAATAAGCGAACAGATTGTTTCAGTTAATCTAGTAAATAAAGTGTATTCTTAAACATGTCTCAAATTTGATAAATCGTACAGACTCATATCTTTTTTAACCTTGTTCTTTTCATTTCTTCTTTTTTTGTTTTTTTGGTAAAGAAAAAAACTTGTTGCAATAACTCGTGCTGAGAATTTTATATTGTACCAGAATATAATATTGAATAATGCCATTAATAATAATAATGATTATTTTCAGCGTGGGGTTGTGAAGATTTTTAAATTTCACAGAAATCATGAATCAATTATAGCTAGATCACCCTTAGAATCCTGAAAGCATTAAGCGGCCATATCGTCCCAGTATGGAACTTTTCAGCGAAGCACTGCCTCAGTGATCTAGATTTTAAGTTTTCGCATGCAAGAAAATGGCCCCAAGTTGTTAATGAAAAGTATTAAGAAGTCCTATACTAAGACAAAATGGTCGTCTAGTACTTCCAAGTTCTCAAAAGTACTCTAATTCAAATCAATTCATGATTCCAATGAAATTACAACAATTCACAGTAAACAAAAACATAAGATTTAAATTAATTAATTAGAAATTAAAAATTCACCCGCAGATTTTTTTTCTTTTCTATATTCATTAATTACAATTTATATCTTAACCTTAATTGGTTTGGAACACGAATAATGAAAGTAATACTGGATATTAAAGTCTCATAAATTACGTTGGTGAAATATGACACTGATTTTATTTATTTATTTTTCTTTATTTTTTCTTTCTTTTTTTTTTGAAAAATAAATCTGTTCAATGTTGAACTTTTAAACGTAACTTATATTGATAATACTATTCTGATTGAAAAAAAAAAACTATAATTGCCTATTTAACTATGATCCATTTAGTTATTATTAAGTGAAGTGTTCGCATGTAAGAAATGAGTTTGAGAATTCAAGTGTGTGTATATCTAAACTATTTATTGATTGGTTATTTCTTTATTATCACAAATACACCTTAATGGTGTGTTTAAAATGGTAAGATAACTAAACTTAAGGTATGATATGGATAAGTCATCAATCATCTAACAAACTGCTTTACACGTTTGATAAATTTAATTTCTAATTTATCCTGTTTATAGAAATTATAATCAATTGCAAAAATGGATAGTGACTAGCAGTGGAATCCAGGACACGCTTCTCGCCCTGTTTGGGACTCGTCAGTTGGATGTACCTGCATCTCAGAAAATATGTTCACTCTCGGACTTGAACCCACTACCTTTCGCTTCAAACGCCATAGCGTTATTCACTCAGCCACTGCTAGCCACTATCCATCTTTACTTATAATGCTTGTGAATTAAGGCAATATCGAGGCAATACGCACAGTATGCATATATGCCAATAAGAGACTGACCAGTTGCAGTCCTAAAAACATCAATGGGAAGATTCAAACAAACAATGCTAAGTGAATTATAATCATGGTTACAAAAAATATATATTAATCCAAAACTATAAATTTCAAGAATACTCTACTTTAGTTACTATTGAGTATATGATTATTAACAGAAGAAAATGATTTTAAAGTGATTAGTTAATCTATATTTTTCGTCTTAACTAGAATATTCCTAGTAACAAACTTTGACTTTGCTACCAATTGTTACAAATATAGTCGGTTAAAAAATTAAAGTTTATTGTTATTGATGATGTAATAACGGTAAAAGTTAATAATGATGACCATTTCAATTGAGTGGTCACTAATGACAGTTTAAACAATATTAATTAACTATTTTAAAATACAACTAAAATTAATATCCGAAAACACAAGAAATGAATAAAAGAAAAAAAAAACTTTTAGCTACTCAAGGTGAAAATACCAATTTTTTAATACGAAATAAACATGATTAGATGTTTACAATTGATTAATCAAAAAGTAGTGATCAATGCCATTTATGTCAAGTCCTTTATAGTGTTGATCAAACTCAATGGAATAATAATCAGATAACATCGCATGCATTATGTCAAGATGCTCTTTTCTTTTTTTTATTGATTTTAATCTTAATGAACATTTATAGTTAATATCTCGCGAGGCGGAATCGTGGATCAGCAATGCTGAGGAGTCCCACAATAGGACGAAACGGCCGTCCAGTGCTTCCAGGTTTTCGATGGTGGTCTAGCTTTAATTGACTCATGATTTCAACTATATAAAATTACTAAAATCTCCACAAAATAGCCTTCTGATAATATTTATACGATCGCTATAAAAATAGAATGAAATAATATTCGACAAGTACTGAATAACGTGAAGGAAAATTATAGGACTAAATAGTTTTCTCACTGGTCAATGATACAACTATACCATAATACTTAGTATTACTTGTTTGAATCTTCCCATTGATGTTTAGGACTGCAACTGGTCAGTCTCTTATTGGCCATATGTGCATACTGTGCGTATATATATAGCCTATTAGGCTATCAGAACTCAGTAGCTGAGTGGATAACGCGATAGCGTTTGAAGCTAAAGGTACTGGGTTCGATTCTCAGAGTGAACATCTTTTCTGAGATGCAGTAACATCCAGCTGCCGAGTCCAAAATTGGACGAAACGCGCGTTCTGGATTCCACTGCTAGCCAGTATCCATCTATACCATGGCAGTTGTATAAAAGATTTGGTAACTCGAAATAATATCAAAAGTAAGTTTTATAATCGGTAATCTATAGTGAAACGATATAACTTGTAATTAATTTACAGTTCAGATCGATGATACAAAAGGTCATTACAAATTTTAGCTAAACTCCCTACATGGTATATCGAAATGATCTATTTTCCGGAAATAATGTTTCCTATGTTCATCTAAATTCCACCAATCTCTTTTAATTTTATATTCTAATGACATTATCTTTAGTAAATCTGTAGTTGAATCTGAAATCTTCATACATTTCATATGTATTCATTGGATTATTTTGTTCTGAATAGAATAAAGGCGTGAAATACACAATTCATGATGTATTAGTTTACATTTTTTTATCAGAAGGCGTTTTTTGTGGAGATTTAGTATTTGCATAGTTGAAAGCATTAGTCAATTGAAGCTAGACCACCAAGGAATACCTGGAAGCACCATCGGATACCGGCTCAGTTGTCCATCGGTTAAGTGCTCTGGCGCGAGACTGGTAGGTATTGGGTACGAATTTCGCAAGGCGCAGCCGTGGATGCGCACTGCTGAGGAGTCCCACAACAGGACGAAACGAGTGTACAGGTTTTCCCTGGTGGTCTAGCTTCAATTGGCTCATGCTTCTAACTATACATTTTATTAATTAGATATTTGAAGCTTATTGATTAAAAAATTCCACATAGAATACTGAGGGCGAAACAAATATTAGAGTAAATAGGTTTTTTTTTCGAGTTTTTAATTAAACTCTATAATTAAGTATAAATCTATAGTCGTTGTAGTACATTAGACAAAATTTCACGAAGTACACATAAATCTTCTAGTTTAACTAATCAGTGCAATAAACTGAATATAGTGGATTTTATATTGATTTAGTCCTAAAGACTAACAGAATGTGCTGTTAGTAAAGGTAATAAGTAAGATCAAGAAGACGTTATATGCATTAACAGATGATCCGTCACAAGCTGATTGATTAAAATTGTATGTAAAGAAATTACTGCGAATGACCTGGCCCTTCTATCCTATACACACGAACAAATGAAGATGAAGACAACTAGTGATGCAGCAGCCTTTCCATCAGGAAACCTCAACATATTCAAGGGAAAACGTGTGATCCTTAAACTCAACACAGAGAACATCAACACAACCACACTTGATGGAGAAGCTCTGAAGCCGGTGGAAACGTTTGCTTACTTGGTTAGCATCATCATAGATGAACAAGGAGAATCTGATGCAGATGTAAAGGCAAGCATTGACAAAGCGAGAGCAGCATTTCTACAATTGAAAAAAACATATGGAACTCAAAACAACAATCAACTAAATTCAAAGTACGAATCTTCAATACGAACATCAAGACAGTCAGTCCCAATGTACGGAGCTGAAACGTGGAGAACTACTACATCCATCGTCAGGAAGGTACAAGTATTTATAAACAGTTGCCTACACAAAATACTCGACATTCACTGGCTGGATACCATCAGCAACAGCCTTCTGTGGGAGAGGACAAACCAGCTTCTATCTGAAGAGGTAATTAGGAAAAGACGTTGGAAGTGGATAGGACATACATTCAGGAAGTCACCAAACGGTATCACGAGGCAATCCCTAACTTGGAATGTTGAAGGGAAGTGGAAAAGAGGAAGGCCGAAGAACACATTACGTCGGGAAATAGAAGCAGATATGAAAAGGATGAATGTTAACTGGAAAAAACTCTAAAGGATTGGGTACGACAGGGTTGGATGCAGAATGCTGGTGGGTGGCCTTTACTCCTCAACGAAGGATTACAGACGTAAGTAAGTACGTAATTACGAAATATTATTAATAATTGATAATCTAGACGGTAAAATTTTATCTACGGAAAAAAGTCGCCTAAAAACGACATTTTCAAATTTAATTTCATACAATTCTATCATTTTCATTTCAATTCTCATGTGGATAAGAAAAAGAAACTTGCCATCTCTCATTTCAAATTAATATTCTAAATGGTGAAATTGACTTCATAATGTTAAATTATACGGCGATATATAGTATTAGTATCTTTTCTAAATGTATTCAAACTACAATGGCTGTAGTTACGGATGTCAAAGTGTATTATTATTTTTCAAAGTTGAAATCATGAGTCAATTGAGGCTAGAACACCATGGAGAACCTGGAAGCTCTGGACGGCCGTTTCGTCCTATTATGGGACTCCTCAGCAGTGCACATCCACGATCCCGCACCCGCGAGATTCGAACCCAAGACCTACCACTTTCGAGCCAGAGCACTTAACCGACAGACCACTGAGCCGGCATCCAACAGTGTTA
>NW_017386028.1:548497-552893 GCF_000237925.1 Schistosoma mansoni | reverse complement strand
TGTTAATGTCTAACTTCAACCAATCCCTTATTTTGAGCAACCATTCATCGGTTAAGGGCTCTGGCTCGTTACTGGTAGGTCCTGGGTTCGAATCTCGCGGGTGCGGGATCGTGGATGCGCACTGCTGAGGAGTCCCATAATAGGACGAATCGGTCGTCCATTGCTTCCAGGTTTTCGATGGTGGTCTAGCTTCAATTGACTCGCGCTTTCAACTTTGAAAAATACTGAAATCTCCACAAACCCCTTTCTGGGTATTGTTATTAAGTGTTATAGAGTCTTGTAGACTTGGTTACTATTACTTCAGCTGTATCATTTCTAAGTTACCAGATGATATAACTTTGAATCTCATGAGGAACATTAATATTCCTGATATTGCTAACACTATCCAGTGACAAGTGACAACCATGACAATCATGGCATCTTATAAAACTTTCATAATCCTCAGTATATTACAGCAAATCTGATGACTTTGATTGATTATTAAGTACTTTGGCTAGTCCTTAGAGCTTGTTAAATTAATTGCGATGTTCTCAATGGTATAAATGACCTGAATTTTCCTGCATCATATTTTGAGGTTTACAGATTCCTATTGATTACCATCTAACACCAGGAATTAGATTACATAATCTTTAAACATGTATGTTGAATCTTATCATATGCATATTTTTTTTCCCTTTTATCCAATCATCTTCATTTGTGTCATTATGAATGAGTCTAAAAACTGAGTCCCTTCATAAAATGCTCCGCTTTGATACGATATAGTTATTATTGGTTAATCCAACACTATTACTGATAAAACGGGTTACATAGTCACATTTTTCGCCAATTCATCAGGTCAGTGACTAGCAGTTTATATTATTTGAAACATGTAGGCTGGGTGAATCAATATCCTATTGACAGTGCTCAGGCCGAGACTCAAACTGTGCACAGATTACTTAAAACAACTGTGTTTAATTCACCTCTAGCCCCTGGTATCATCAAGCCATCCACAAAGGGTGCTCACATTCCAAAGGAGACATATCATATGAAGTACAGAATATCATCAATGGAATTATAAAAAATGTGTAAAATTAGGGAAAGTAAATCGGTCACCAACAACATAAAATTTAGACCTAATTATACAGTTAAGTGCTAACAATATAGATCTTCTTTAGACATCAGACTTAATCTATATAGACCAGAATCTAATTGATGACAGGGAATTTTCGCAAGAGCCAAATCATTATTTAGTTAATATAATAGATTTGTGGCACTTGTTATGTTTGTATTTATATATCTGTCCATTGTTTATTGGTTTCTAGTAGTTTTCTAACCAAAATTCCTTTCTATGATCACTACAAGTTACAATCACAAAAAATATCATATCAATCACTATTTGATTTACATTGAATAGAATTTCCAAAGTTCTAATGAAAATTCGTGTCTAGCAGAGTCCAGCTTAGCTGTTAATGCGATAAACACGTACCAGCAGGATTTAATGCCGACTCTAAAGATTTCGATAAGGTTGTTCATTGAATAAAAGTCTTACATTAGTAGAAGACAATTTTTCATTATCCTTAGTTTTCGATGACTTTTTCAAGTGGTTTCAGTTGATAAATTAAATTGATTTATTTGTAATAACGTCTATTAACCGATAGTTTCTAATTTCAGCTCATTTATCAAACCCATGAATATAAGTTGAAAGCAGAAGGTGAAAAATATTCACACTTAAATTAATATCATGAATGGAACAATGTTAGACAACTATTAAAAACCTCGAAGTGTTGAACAGTCGATTCGTCCTAGTATAGGATTCCTCAACGGTACGTATCCACGATCCCTCAAGCCGGACTCGGACATAAGACCTTCGGTTCCAATCAATAACGCTTAACCTCAAGAATACTGAGCAGATTACTAACAGTATCAATGTCTAACTTCAATCAATCCATGATATCAATCTAAATTCAACAATCTCTACAACCCTACAATAAATTTTTGAACAAAATCAAATAAAAAAACAGTTATCAAAACATTCAGGAAGTGTATAACATTAACTCCCAATATCTATTTATGAATAATGATCTACATATCAACATTAATTATCAATTAAAATGTATTAGAATGGTTATATCTATTTTTTTTTGCATGGAAACTATTGAATGTTCTTCAGACAGCAACAACAACAAAAAAATATTTTTCGAAATGAAAAAGAAAAAAAATTTTTTGCAGCATAACTTACAATTATGTAAATGTATAGCAAAGATAGTGTCATGAGTATAAAGATAAGAATTGTGAAAAAGTACATTTTTTTTGGTTTTTTATTACGTCATAAAAATTTTACATTTTGATAAGGAGTATTTTTCATTTTATTGTATTGGTTCTTTTTTCTAATGTATGTTTTTAGTAAAATGTGGGATGAATGAGACTAAAATTTTTTAATTTATAATTCATAATATATACACTATATGACAAATGAAGTTGTAAGGTCTAACAGAGTGTATGGAAAGATTCATGTTTTACCTTCATTACTTACTTATTTATGCCTGTTACTCCCAATGGAGCATAGACCGTCGACCAGTATACTCTAATTCACTCTGTCCTGCCACTTCCTTTCTAGTTCTATCCAATTTTTGTTTATTCTTTTCATGTCTGTCTCCATTTCTCGGAGTAAGGTGTTCTTTGGTCTTCCTATTCACCTTTGGCTTACAAGATTCCATGTGAGGGTTTGCCTTGTGACGCAGTTGGGTGATTTCCTCAATGTGTGTCCTATTCACTTTCAGCGATTCTTCCTGATTTCTTCATCCACTGAAATCTGGTTTGTTGTCTCCCACAGTAGGTTGTTGCTGATAGTGTCTGGCCATCGGACCCGAAGTATCTTGTTTAGACAACTGTTAATAAACATTTGTATCTTCTGGATGATGGCCTTCGTAGTTGTCCAGTTTTCCACTCCATACAGTAGAACTGTCTTGAAAATTCTGATCTTGGTGTTGGTTGACAATTGTTTTGAGTTGCAGATGTTCTTCATTTGTAAATATGCTGCTCTTCTTTGCCGACCCTCGCCCTCACATCTGCATCTGATCCACCATGTTCATCAATGATGCTGCCCAGATATGTAAAGGTTTCCACATTCTCCAAAGCTTCTCCGTCAAGTTTAATTT
Organism: Schistosoma mansoni; assembly: GCF_000237925.1. NCBI lineage: Eukaryota > Metazoa > Platyhelminthes > Trematoda > Strigeidida > Schistosomatidae > Schistosoma > Schistosoma mansoni. The sequence continues at coordinate 549,756 of NW_017386028.1, read as the reverse complement.
GATTGGTGCATATTGTATTGTATCGGAGAGTCTTGCTTTTCCCTTTGTTGATATTCAGACCTACTGCTGCTGCTACACTGGTCGTCTTCTCCTGCATTTATTTTTGCGTATGTGATAGAAAAGCCAGACCATTCGTTTACCTTCATATTCATATAAAATTATTAATTCTGTAGATATATGTTTATGTATTGGATCAATTGGTATAGTATCTGAAGTAAATTATACACTAATCAGTATATTTGTAATTAGTACAATGGGATATGTGGAGTTTGTAGAATTGTCATAGTTTCAATCACAAACTGATTTTATGTAGTTCACCATAGGAAACCTGTAAGCACTTGACAGCTGTTTCGTTAGATACCTTGGATTTTCATTTCTTGAAATGGGGAGTTCTTTTCCAGGACTAAACAGCCGTCCAGTATTTCCAGGTTTTCAGTGGTGATTTATTTAAAATTGGTTCGTGAACCTAACCATGGAAATATCTGTAATCGATAAACGATAGCGTTAAGTAACGTAGCATATAATGAATAGGTGAAAATCAGTATTAACCTTCACATTAGTGTACTTCTTGTTACATCTTTGCACTTATTAATTTAAACAGAAAGCACGATTTAACTCAGCAGAACAAATGTGATGAAATGTGATTTCATTAAAGGCATGAAGGATGATTAAAAATTAAACAAAGATAACTGTCGTAAAAACAATTAGACTATCAGTAACACCGGAAAAGTTCACTGATGTTTCACATCGTGAAGAATGTAATTTTAAACAGAATGTGGAGGTGGAATATATTATTACGTCGACTTAGTTCTTTTAACAGGACATTTAATCCCGTTAATCTGCATACTACGTCCTCAAATAAGTATTTAGTGGCCCGAGATCTGACTCCACATAGATCGTTTGCTGCTTATTATCGAAATACACGTCACCAATTCTCGTATATAATCATCGATTTAAATCATGTTGGTATATAACGGAATTAAGTCAGTTGAATACGAGAACGCATTTCTGGATACATATATTTTGTACAATCGTTGATCGGAAAGCGAGGCAAAACAAAATGACGCGCAATGGATAAGGTGAGTGAGCCAACTCAATTTAATCAAACGTGAATCGATATTTATAGTCGAACAAAAGCTACAGACACATAATTAGTAAGGTAAGTAAATAGCAAACATACAGTCATATAAAAAATACGTTCACTGTCGAAATAATGAGTCAATTGAAGCTAGACCACCATGGAAAACCTGGAAGCACTG
>NW_017386028.1:541935-548297 GCF_000237925.1 Schistosoma mansoni | reverse complement strand
TCCATGGTGGTCTAGCTTCAATTGACTCATGATTTCAACAGTGAAAATACTAAATTCTCCACAAAACCCCCTCTGACATATAAAAAATAGTCAGGAATAATAATGAGCGAATAAGTGACAGGGTAAAAATGTGGCTTGAGAAGAATGAATAGATTGATCAGTTCAGAGGCTAGAATAACCTATGTAGGCTTGACATAGAGTGGTGTGGTCTACTTATATCTATATAAGTAGTATATAATGTTGATCAGACATAGAATGTATTTTGGCAGAAGACCGATGAGGAAAGAACTGAAATGAAGCGCAACCGGCAGAAAAATGCATGAACAATGAAATTAAAGAAGAAACAGTGAAGATTGAGACAGTTAGTTGTTAATTTGCAAATTAACTGTTTATTGTATGGTTATCAGAATTTATTGAGATAGTCTGTTATTTCTGCTATAATAAATTCGATTGCCCACAACTAGTGTTCTGTTCACTACAATAGTACCAGCCATTACATGTCAATGTATACAGAAAGTATCAAGAATAAGATACCAAGGATTTAATTCAATGTCTGTTTATTAATCTAATTGTTATTGTTCAATCAGTTACATATGCCAAACTGAGGGCTTTATCCTTGAATGCTCGTGAAAATGTACTGGGACGGTTTGGAAAAGGTTAAAAAGTAGATCAAGGAGAAGTATGATTTGAAGCCTTACTTTAAGGTTAAATGGTGTGTAAATGACAAGATTACTAATAGGTTTATTAATAGATTCCTTTTTCCTAATGTTTCCAGCAAGTTTCTATTCGATAACGATTAAACGAAATGCTTTTAGTCTCTTCTTCGACTCTAGGGACTTTATCAAGGAATGTTCTGAGGGTTTCAACAGAAACACATGAAGATCCCTTGGATATTACTTAGTAAAGCTCTGATACGTACATATAATTATTATGACAAATAAATGCAAACAGTTACCACTACAATAAACAAACACATTAATATAATTATTATTACGTGATTGATTTACAACCAACCTCATATAGATATAAAATTATTTTGCAAAATGCCCTGCAAAACTCTTTATTTTCATTTATTCTCTGAAGAAGTGGCTTACACTGAGTCACGAAACGTCAGAAAATATAATTTTTCTACTCATTGGGATATTACAAATATATTAATTTATTTATTTATTTTCATATTGATGTTTTTATTACGTGTATGCGCCATTCATAGTCATATATGAAGTAGAATCTGACGTGCGTGCTTCGAACACCGAGAACAACTCACCAAGACAAATCCCAGAGTAATAGTACAAGTGATAACAGCATGAATGTTAGCAATAGGGAAGATTTGGTGTAATATAAGGTGGAAACAAAATGGTACAAGGAGGTTTCGAGAATCAGGAACTAAGGGAAGATAAAGAATCAATACCTTACTTGAACGAAAGGAATGATTGACAGAGAACAGTTAAAATAAAGAATTAAACAAATGGAAATACTTATTAAAGCACTAATAGTTGTATTAGTTTTTATGATGCTTAACATATGAATTAGTAAGTTGTTTTATAAAATTGAAAAGGATTAATACTTAAAAAACGAAGGAAACCTATTGTGTCATTGAAGGAAAATTAAAAACAATTCACATAATGAGTCTGTTGAAGTCCATTTATATTCATTTAAAATATATATACTTATGGTTAAATTTATGAGTCGATATAATATAGTTTACCATTGAAAACCTGATAACATTGGACGGCCGTTTCATCCTAGTATGAGACTCCCCAACAGTATACACCCATGATCCCATACATGGGACTCGGACCTAGAATCTTCGGTCTCACACACGAACGCCGATGATGGCTCAAAGGTCTAGAGGTTAAGTGATACTGCGTGAGACCGAAGGTCATGGGTCCGAGTCCCCATTATGTTAGATTGTGGATACACATCATTGAGGAATCCTACACTAGGACGAAGCGATCTTCCAGTGCCTCCAGATTTTCGATTGTGGTCTATCTTAGATCGACCCATGAATTCAACTATTAAAGTTATTACAATCTCCATAAATCTACATTCTGAAAAAATATATTAACCTAGACAAATATGAAAAAGATCACATTACAGTATTTGAAGATTTCAATTGTTACATGTAGGTTGCGTAATAATCCAGAGGTTGTTAAAAAGATATTAAGATGGAAATAATTTAAGGATCACAAATATAGAAGATAATCGTCCACTTGACATATAAGAACAAATAAAAAAACGTGAATGTTATAATAACAGTTGGACAATAAGTATAAAGAATCATAAAAGACTATTGATAACTGATTACTGATTAAATAAAGTGAGATACAAATAGTCCATAATGAGCATTAGGGTTATAGAACAAAAAAGCATTGAATACTTTATCAAAACACACATAAAATCCCATGGTGAAAATGAACTGGGACAGGAGATAAAAGTCTTCTAAATTGTTTCTTTTAACATTCTCAAAGTCACTTTATTTTTATTTTTAATTATAGGTAATAAACATTATTTCCACTGAAATGGTTTCATGTTTAAAATGAACGATATGTAGATGGATAAGTGCAATTTTCCTATAAGATGTTGGTTGGAAGTCGTCAACAGTAAACCCTGGACCTAGATTTCGTGCTACCTGGAACTCACCAGCAAGTTGTACTTGTATTCTTAAGGGAACTGATACCCCCTGATGGATTAGATCCCGTGTCACCCAACTTCACAGTCACAGACGTTACCACTGAATTATTCGGGATATGACTGACCTCCTGTAGGACTGAGATATATTTACATTTGATTGATCAGTGAGTGGTGACCAATGTTATGTATGTCATGTCCTTCTTAGTTCAGATCGAATCCTGACGACCAAATTGGAGTGTGGCCACCAGTCTAGGTGACTCTGACCATGAAGCTGGGTGACATGGAATCAAATCCGTCAGGGAGCACCAGTTCCCTCAAGATTACAGGTACACCTTGCTGACGAGTGCCAAGTAGTATGAAACCTAGGTCCAGGGTTTCCTGTTGACTACCTGCAACCGCCATCTTATCCCAACGTAGTGCACCCAATGTCGAGTCACCTAGACTAGTGACCACAATGCAACTTGGTCGATAGGATTTGATCTGCACTAAGAAGGACCTGAAATACATGACATTATTAACCACCCATTGATCAATCAATTGTAAACCAATTTTACTGACTGACTACAAATATTCGTATAAACCATATACCCATTCTTCAGCATCGTTCGTTTACGTCGGTTTGGCAGTAAACTTACGGGAAATCTCCCGAGATCCCTTCATATTGTAGATAGGCTGATCGTTTCACTAATATTATGTAAGTTACAAAAACATCATTATTGCAGAGTCCAATCAAGATGAGTTAGGTTAAACAGTAACATACACTACCTGTCATTTTGTTTTCATTTCTGTTTGCGGCTTCTTGACAATATGAATACTTATTTTTCTAACCGAGGTAAGTGAAAGTGATTGACCTCCAACTATTGTATGGCACGTTCAGGCACCAATTCAGCTATTTCACTCCAAGAAAGATAAACAAACATGTTACTAGTACTAACTAATAACACCTCATCAGTCTGAGGGTTCTGGAGATTGATCGATTTTATTGAGATCATAAAACGACCCAAGTTAGACAATCACTCAAAACCTGAAAGCAGTCAACAGTTGATTTCCAGTTGCCTACTTGTGAAAGACCTTATCCTAGAACGAAATGTTTATCCAGTACATATAAGTTTCCAATAATTGTTTAACTTAAATCCGTTATAATCACAACAGAATACGAATACTTTAGTTATCATTTGAACCCAAGGTCTTAATGATTCGCTAAGTTTTAAAAATGTAGATACTTTATATTCAGTGGTTTAGAGCAGATCTAGTTAAGCGTTTTACATGTCTCGTAACTTATTTATGCATTTTACAAAATCGATCTCTACAAAATGCAAAACAGTCAAAAAGTTAAGTTTGATAAAGTCTAGTTTTCTTTCATTGTTACATAACTTGTATAATTATCATCATCATGTCTTAGTAATATGAAATATGAATATATTTTGACGAAAGAACGTTTTTTTTTCTATTACCTCCTGACTTCGAGAGGTAAATCCAGGAGTTCTAGTGAGAAGCAGTGACCAGTGGAGTTCAACCAAGTCTGTTGTAGAGATATCAACTCACTGAAGACAATTGGTGAACGGTTGCTCAAACATCATGGATTGGTTGAAGTTAGACATTAACACCGTTGGATGCCGGTTCAGTGGTCTATCGGTTAAGTGCTCTGGTGCGAGACTGGTAGGTCCTGGGTTCGAATCTTGCGAGGCAAGCTCGTGGATGCGCACTACTGAGGAGTCCCATAATAGGATGAAACGGCCGTCCAGTGCTTCCAGGTTTTCCATGGTGGTCTAGCTTCAATTGACTCACACTTTCAACTATTACCTCCGAATTCAATATATTCCATTGATTCTAGCTTACGATCTATTTTTATCTTTGTGGATTATCAGATGCCATAAATCATTAAGTTGACTAATTATTAGCAAGCTATTGAGTAATGACACTGTTCATATCAAATAAGATGATTGACCAGAGTTCAGTCTTGAACAGCAGGATAACTCAATCGATTACTGATAAACTTTGAACAAATTACTAGAGATTTGAACACAGTAGCTTAATGGATAAAATATCACACGTTTAAAGCGAAAATATACAATTCAAATCTAGATGTGAAAATCCTCACTGGCTTATAGGTACATTCAGTTGTGTGCTACTTATGTCGACAGATATAAGTAGTATGTAACATCAATCGAAAATGGAAAACCTGTCAGTAGAAGGCTATGATGGTTGACTTGAAAAATAAAGAAACGTTATTAGAAAGGAATTGTGAATCGAAAGAATCATACGGAATATATAAGACAAATGATGGAAATCTTCAAATGAAGTATTTCATGTATGGTTCCCCTATTTTACCAAGCCTTTCTATAATTTGGTATTAAAGTACATTGAGTTGTCTCCACCTATATTTCCATTCATAACAGTTTCTACTGTTACCCATAATTCATTTATTGCAAGATATATTTCATTGAATTAGTTTTCCCTTGTAGATTAAATATTTATTGTAGTGAACAAGAATGCGTGTAAAGACAATATAATATACTTAGGCACTAAATTACAGAATATCTGACTGAAATCTGACAACCATACTGTAAACAGTTAATTTGCAAACTATCAACCACTTGTCTCAATCTTGATCGTTCCTTCTGAAAATATCAGTTCATCGTCTCCGATTATTATTGTACATGCATTTTCATACCGATTACGTTCCGTTCCCGTTCCTTCTACTGAAATACATTCAACGCCCGACCATCACCATATACTACTTATGTGGATATTAGTAACCAATACCACAGCATGAGTATATTAATAATTTTTACACTGGATATTTAATTTATTTTAATTAAACACATAAATATTGACACAAGGGGGCACCAGATATATATGCGCCACACAATTCTCATTTGATTTGTGTGAGGGCTGTGGTACTGCCCAGGTGCCCAAACTGAAGCAGGTGGTTTTCTTAGGGGGCCACACCCGGAGCCTTAGACCTAAAGGTCTTATCCACAAGGCAGTGAAGCAATGTCACAAAATGCAGTCCCATGACAGACGGTGACTAATGATTGATTCATGCGCCATTTTTTCCCTCAGGATACTGGAGTCCATGTGTACCATTGGTTTGGAGTCAGAATTTTCCAACTCTTCTAGGTGGACGCGCAGTGTCCACCAACCCTGTTAAAGCGCCGGACATTCGCTTTTCGTCCTCTCAATTTCGTAAACAACACCCCCGCCACGAGAAGACAGTGAGTAGGACTTCCCTGGCAGAGGCTGTATACGCGTGGCCATATGAGAGCATTTTGAGAGGGAGAGCTGACTCTCCCCACTCTTGGCCGTACCAGGGCATTTGGGGGCACATTGGATATTAAGATTTAAGATTCACAACAGTAATAAATAAACAGTTAAATGGTTAAATTGAAGACAATAGATAGAAACAATATACTCCAATACTGCAATATATTCCACTATCTAAATTCTAGGTATACACCCAAATAATAGATTTCTATCTATCATTAATTAATAAGTTTTTTATTTGAATCATTCAACAAGGATTCAAGTTGGATTCGTCTATTTATTCGAATGAATTACTTATTCATAGGTAATTGATTCATTGAACAGACAAAACAAAAATTGCATTACAGTTTACTGTTTTAAAACCAATTCATAATATTCAATAAAACTTTATTATTGAGCGTATACTGCGTTTTTTTGAATTATTATTATTAAATTCACTTAGTATTGTTTGTTTGAATCTT
>NW_017386028.1:528850-541735 GCF_000237925.1 Schistosoma mansoni | reverse complement strand
GGCTATCAGTGGATCCAGTTTGAAGCGCGTTTCGTCCTATTTGGGACTCGTCAGTTGGATGTACATGCATCTCAGAGTTGGATTGCACTGATAGCCACTATCCATCTTTGCTTATAATGCTTGTGAATTAAGGCTATATCGAGGCAATACGCACAGTATGCACATATGCAATTAGAGACTGACCAGTTGCAGTCCTAAACATCACTGAGAAGATTCAAACAAACAATACTAAGTGAATTCAAAGGCCTAACTTGTTACAAATTTTATCCCAACTAATTATCTTACATTAAATAGGAAGAATGTATTTGTAAAATCTCAGTGAATGAATTTGAATTAAATCCAACATTTCACCTGGCAATCTGGTTCAAGCTTTTTCAAGGAAATATCTTGAGAAAGCTTGAACCAAATTGTCAGGCGAAACATTGGATTTACTTCAAATTCATTCATTGAGATTGTACAAATATATATTCTTCTTCTTTAACGTCTCATATCAACTCGGCTCCCGAATACTGTGAAACTATCCAATGTAATTATCTTATATTTCAATTTAGGCAAGATGATTACAATAAGATGGTGGTTGGAGGTGGTCAACAGGAAACCCTGGACCCGAGTTTCTTGCTACTTGGCACTCGTCAGCAAGGTGTACCTGTAATTTTGAGGGAACTGGTGCTCCCTGACGGATTCGATCCCATGTCACTCAGTTTCACCTAGACTAGTGGCCACATTACAACTTGATCGATAGCATTCGATCAGCACTAAGAAGGACTTGACACGCATGACATTGGTCACCACCCAGTGATTAATCCATTGTGAGATCATTACAATCCTTCAAGCAACATACTACCAGAGTTTAAATATGAATACTAAACAAAATGATTTCATTTAGATGAACAACTGGATAGATAAATACGAAAAAGAAACCAAACTATAAACATTATTTTGTATGATAATTGATTGACATATGGATAATTATAACATTGATTATCAGTGAAAATAATTTTACCATATGGATGGCAAAGAAAATAATTTACATAAATTATAAAGAAATCTACAGGGAATGTCAAATAATTGTTCAGTGATTAAAGATAATTATTATTTAATAGTTGATTTCATGAGTCAATTAAAGCTTGGCCATTATGGAAAACTTGGAAACGATAAACGGTGGATATTTTAATAATTTCAATAGTTGAGATCATGAGTTAATCGAAGTTAGACCACCATGAGAAACGGCAGTCCAGTGCTTCTAGGTTCTCCATGATGGTCTAGTTTCCATTGACTCATGATCTCAACCATCGAAATTATTTATTATTTATTGAAGTATTGAAAAAAATATGAATTTACATTACAGTTTTACAAAATACGATGCCAATTATTAGTCTAAAGCCTAAAGATTTAAGAAGAAAACTTCACCTGACTAGTATACCTTATCATTAATCATGTTGTAAAATGTCTTTATTGTATAGAACAAGTAGTAGTTTGAATTCAGTATATGCTATGCTTTATTGTCAATAGATGAGTTCTTAAATAAAAAAAAGCAGACGTCGTACGAAAGAATTACTTACTTACTTACCTACGCCTGTTACTCCCAATGGAGCATAGGCCGCCAACCAGCAAAGAAAAAATTATGTATAAACTTAATTATTTTTGGCAGAACATTCTTTTCAACTATTTATAATTAAAATGCAATAGAAATTATTTGAAGCATAGACATAGAATTATACTTTTTATCTCCAATTATGTAAGTATGTAAGTGAAACTAAAATGACAGTATTTTCTAAACAATATAAAAAGGTCGTCTGAGGTTTTAAATTAAATTTGACATTGATATCTGAAGACACTTTAAGACGATCAATTAAAAAGCAAGTTTAAATTGATTATGATTTGCTGAAGTTATTTACTTACTGACACCTGCTGTGCCTCATGGAAGACAATAGACCTATCACCAGAATTCTCCATCGAACTCTGTCCTCCAATCTACTTTCCAGTTCTGACAAAGCAATATTCATACTCTTCATGTCCAATTCCAATGGCTGACGAAATAAGATCCTTCATCATCCACTTCACACTTCCCTTCACCATTACAAGTTAGCGCTTGCCTCGTAATGCACTTTCGTGATTCTCTCAATATGTGTCCTATCCAATTCCAACATCATTTCCTTATTAACTCTTCAATTAGAACCTCTTCTGACCTCCACCATAGTAAGCTGCTGTTGATGGTATTTAGTCAATGAATATTGAGTATCTCACGTAGATAGAGTTACTGCCGGTCCGAAACCCGGGTAAAGGAGGAGGGTTGGGCATGGGGTTAGCGACCCCATCCCGTACAAAAGCTAACTCGCTAAAAAAACGCTAACCAGAAAAAATAATTCAAACCATTTAAACTCTGCCCTCCAAGTTGAAGGAATAATTATGACGTCTCATGATGAAAGCCGAAATTCTTCGGAAGTCACGAGACCGATGCACCTTCTAACAACCAGAGCAACACTCTTTATAGGTACATGGAACGTCCGGACAATGTGGGAGACAGGAAAGACCAGCCAAATAGCAATGGAAATGAGGAGATACAAATCGACAGTACTCGGAATCAGAGAAACCCATTGGACACAAACTGGACAACAAAGGCTAGGTACAGGAGAGATGCTGCTGTACTCCGATCACGAAGGGGAAAATGCTCCACACGCTCAGGGAGTTGCTCTAATGCTGTCCAAAGAAGCACGAGATGCACTTGTGGGATGGGAATCTCATGGACCCAGGATAATCAAAGCATCATTCAGAACAAGGAAGGAGGGGATCACAATGAACGTTATCCAATGTTATGCACCCACCAATGATAGCAACGACGATGATAAAGATCAGTTCTATGAAAGGCTGCAATCAATTATAGAGAAGTGCTCACGAAAGGACCTGACCATCCTGATGAGAGATCTAAATGCTAAAGTTGGAGTGGACAACACAGGATATGAAGATGTAATTGGACGACATGGATTGGGAGAGAGAAATGAAAATGGGGAGAGACTTGCAAACCTATGTGCATTCAACAAATTGGTTATAGGCGGCACAATATTCCCACACAAGCGCATACACAAAACTACATGGATCTCACCGGACCAAACCACAGAGAACCAGATAGATCACATCTGTATCAACAAAAAATTCCGAAGATCAATGGAAGATGTGAGAACCTGGAGAGGAGCTGACATAGCTTCAGATCACCACCTGGTTGTGGCCAAGATGAGACTGAAGCTAAAGAAACACTGGACAACTGGACAAACAGCACTACAAAGGTTCAATACAGCCTTCCTTCGAGATATTGACAAGCTCCATGAATTCAAAATAACTCTCAACAACAGATTCCAAGCTCTACAGGATCTACTGAAAGAACAAGAAACTACGATGGAGGACGACTGGAGAGGGATAAAAGAAGCACTAACTTCAACGTGTCAGGAGGTTCTTGGTCCTAAGAAGCATCATCATAAGGAATGGATCTCTATGGGAACCCTGGACAAAATTCAAGAGAGGAAGAACAAGAAACTAGCAATTAACAACAGCCGAATATGAGCAGAGAAAGTCAAAGCACAAGCAGACTACGCAGAAGCAAACAAGGAAGTGAAGATGAGCATTGAAGCCGACAAGCAGAAATACATGGGAGAACTAGCAACGACGGTGGAAAAAGCTGCAAGAGAAGGGAATATGAGACAACTATATGATACAACGAAGAAATTGGTAGGGAGATATAGCAAACCAGAGAGACCAGTCAAGGACAAAGAGGGAAAGATAATCACTGAGATTCAAGAACAGAGGAAAAGATGGGCAGAATACTTCGAGGAACTGCTGAATAGACCAGCCCCATTGAATCCACCGAACATCGAACCAGCACACACTGACCTTCCAATAGATGTCACTCCACCAACGATCGAAGAAGTCCAGATGGCCATCAGACAAATCAAAAGTGGGAAGGCGGCAGGACCTGACAATATACCAGCAGAAGCACAGAAGTCAGACATTGAAATAACTGCAAACATGCTTCACCTTCTATTCAAGAAGATTTGGGAAGAGGAACAAGTGCCAATGGACTGGAAAGAAGGATATCTCATCAAGATACCAAAGAAAGGAGATCTGAGCAAATGTGAGAACTACAGAGGCATCAGTTTGTTATCAGTACCAGGAAACGTTTTCAACAGAGTGCTGCTGAATCGGATGAAAGACGCAGTAGACGCCGAACTTAGGGACCAACAGGCTGGATTCCGTAAGGATCGGTCGTGCACAGACCAGATTGCGACACTACGGATCATCGTTGAACAATCAGTTGAGTGGAACTCATCACTATACGTCAACTTCATTGACTATGAGAAGGCGTTTGACAGCGTGGACAGGAGAACATTATGGAAACTTCTTCGACACTATGGAGTTCCTGAAAAGATTTTCAACATTATCCAATACTCATACGATGGACTACAGTGCAAAGTCATGCATGGAGGACAGCTGACAGATGCATTTCCAGTAGGGACCGGAATCAGACAAGGCTGTCTACTCTCCCCATTCCTCTTCCTTCTAGTGATTGACTGGATTATGAAGAATTCGACATCTGAAGGGAAATACGGAATACAATGGACTTCTTAGAATCAATTAGATGATTTGGACTTCACAGATGACCTAGCCCTCCTCTCTCATACACACGAACAAATGCAGATGAAGACCGCAAATGTAGCAGCAGCCTCCTCATCGATAGGCCTCCACATTCGCAAAGGAAAAAGCAAGATTCTCAAATGCAACACGGAGAACACCAACCCAATCACACTTGATGGCGAAACTCTGGAAGAGGTGGAAACATTCTCGTACCTGGGGAGCATCGTTGATAAACAAGGAGGATCGGATGCAGATTCAAAGGCGAGGATTGATAAAGCAAGGGCAGTATTTCTACAATTGAAGAACATATGGAACTCAAAACAACTCTCCACCGATTTCAAGGTCAGAATCTTTAATACGAACGTCAAGACAGCCCTACTGTATGGAGCTGAAACGTGGAGAACTACTACGACCATCATCAGGAAGGTACAAGTATTAATAAACAGTTGTCTACGCAAAATACTCAACATCCATTTGCCGGATACTATCAGCAACAGCGTTTTATGGGAGAGGACAAACCAGCTTCCAGCTGAAGAGGAAATTAGGAAAAGACGTTGGAAGTGGATAGGACATACATTAAGGAAATCACCAATGTGCATCACGAGGCAAGCCCCAACTTGGAATGGTGAAGGGAAGTGGAAAAGAGGAAGGCCAAAGAACACACTACGCCAGGAAATAGAAGCAGATATGAAAAGGATGAATGTTAACTGGAAAGAACTGGAAAGGAAGGCTCAGGACAGTGTTGGATGGAGAATGCTGGTGGGTGGCCTATGCTGCTCGACGAGGGGTAACAGGCGTAAATAAGTAAGTAAGTAAGTCACGTAGATAACTGTTTATAAATACTTGCACATTTTCGATGATGGTTGTAGTAGTTCTCCATTTCTCAGTTCCACAAAGTAGAAATAACCGTCTTGATGTTCATATTGATGATTCTGAATTTGATGTTGGCTTTCAAACAGTTGTTTTGAGTTCCATATGTTCTTCAATTGTGTGATTTCAACTGAATTCAATCCTTGCTTTGTTAATCATTGCCGTCACATCTGCATCTGATCCTCCTTGTTCATCGATGATCATGCTAATCAGGTACGTGAAAGTTTACACATCTTCCAGCACTTCTCCATCATGTATTTGAGGATATTGCTTTTCCCTTGTGTATGTTGTGGCTTACTGATGTAGAGGCTTCTGTTATACTGGGTGTTTTGATGCGCATTTGTTGATATGTATGGAATAGGTGATATAGATCATTTGTGAAGTTCAAATCGTCTAGTTGCATCCAAACTGTCCATTTTACTCTATACCTTCCCTCAGAAATGCAGTCGGTTGTTGTAGGTCGTCTGTGAAGTTCAAATCGTCTAGTTGCATCCAAATTGTCCATTGTATTCCAAGGTTTCCGTGAGATTTGTGGCTTTTCATAATCCAGTCAACCATTGGAAGAAAGAGGAAGAGTGAGTGTAAGTACTCCTGTTAAACAACGACCTTCACACGGAATGGATGTGTGAGCTGTCCCCCATGAACCACTTTCCACTCTAGTCCGTCGTATGAATTCCACATTGTGTTGACGATCTCAGGTACTCATACCATAGTGTTAAAAAAGGTTCAATAAGAATCTCCTATTCACACCGTCAAACGCCTACTCATAGTTAAGGAAGTCTATATGTAGTGACGAATCACATTCAATTGATTGCTCAACGATGATCGTGGCAATTCGGTAGTGTCGCAATTCGGTCTGTGCACGATCTATCCCTACGGAATCCGGTCTGTTGATCTCTATGTTGAAGTTATTTCCATAGAAAAGTGTAAACTAAAAACTGTAATCAGCATAAGACATTTGTAGAAACTGTAAAATCATCACAGTTTAAAGTATGAACTGAAGCCCACCGCTGAGAAGTCCTATATTATTAAACAACAAGACACTTGACACCCTTTATGTACCATGGTATCGTGATTCCATATTAAACTGAGAATATTTCAGGATGTAAGTGAACAAATCTATTTCTTACAATTGACTATAGTAAGAAAACCTTTTTGTATACAACCATGAAAAGCTTGATAGTCATAAATAATGAGCCTACGTTGAAATCCGAAGAAAAACAACTGTATGATAAAAATGAAAGTGGTCATTCTATTTCGTTTTATTTAGATTTTAAAGAATCAAATTATAATTTTATGTAGTCTGAATTGAAGACAGACAACCCTGTGATTTATCAGTTGATTGATTATTTTACTTCAAAACATTTAGTTTTTTTAAACTTATGGCTTTCTGAACCGTATTCTTGGAAGAGTATTGAATTAGCTTAGATTGACTCGTGAATTCACTTTCTTACTTACTTACTTACTTACTTACTTACTTACTTACTTACTTACGCCTGTTACCTATCGTCGAGGAGCGTAGGCCACCCACCAACATTCTCCATCCAACCCTGTCCTACCCAATCCTTTACAGTTCTTCCCAGTTAACGTCCATCCTTTTCATACCTGCTTCTATTTCCCGACGTAATGTGTTCTTTGGCCTCCCTCTTTTCGGCTTCCCTTCTGGATTCCGAATTAGAGCTTGCCGCATGATGCACATTGGTGATTTCCCCAATGTATATCCGATCCATTTCCAACGTGTTTTCCTAATTTCCTCTTCAGCTGGAAGCTGGTTTGTCCTCTCCCATAAAACGCTGTTGCTGATAGTATCCGGCCAATGAATGTTGAGTATTTTACGTAAACAACTGTACCTTCTTGACGATGGATGTAGTCGTGAATTCAGCTGTGAAAATATTACAGTTTCCACAAATCCCTCATACTGATAATTAGTTTAACGTTTTACATTTAAATTTTTAGTGTAGTTATAAAACAATATCACTGGTTAAGGATTTGCAAGATATGTCAAAGACTACAAATCTGATCACTGATCTATGTTATTTTGGTTTCTTCTTAACTATAAGAGTATTTAGAAAAACGTTTTGGAATAAAAGTTCAGCTTCGAAGAATGAGTGGAAATAAATTTCTTGGATAGGAAACTAGATCGAACTATTTACACAAATTAAAGTTATAAATCGACAACTTTCCAAAGGAACCTTGAAGTCACATACAGATAATAATCACGTACTCACTTATGACTAGCTTTAAGATGAATTTCCTGAGGTTCTAGTGAGAAATCATGACCAATGGAGTACTATCCATGTCGGGTGTGGAACAGTTATCCAACTCAGACATTCGATGAAGGTTCGTGCAAGATCATGGATTGATTGAAGTCACACATTAACACCGTTGAATGCCTGCTCACTGGTCTGTAAGTTGAGCCGTCATAAATGAGACCGAAGGTCCTAGGTTCGAGTTCCATATATGGGATCATAGGTACGCACTACTGAGGATTCCTATACTAGGACGAATTGGCCGTCCAATGTTTTCGGGTTTTCGTCAGTGGTCTGGATTAGATCATCTCGCGAATTCAGCTGTTAAAATAATAATAATAATAATGATAACAATAATAATTAACTGAGCTCAATTTTATACCAACCTGGTATTTGAACCAGGATGAAAGTCAAGTTCCCTAACTACTAATTCTGCATTTCTAGTGGAGTGCTTTACACTAAAAATGCTTTATTAAAACCGATACATTTCTACTTGCAATCCACAAAATATGAAGTCACACATTGTGTATGAAATGACAACTTTTCATCTAAATTTGTATACTCATTAAAATCAAAGACTGATACAAATATTTTAGTGGTAAATAACCGTTAATTTACGTTATATCAATAATTGAAAACTTTATGAATAAGGTCTACAAAATCCTTTTGATCAGAGGCATTGGGTAACATGGTAAAGAATTAGTTTTATTAGATAGCTAAATCCCTTTTCAATATTAATGTAAATCTAGAATTATAATATATTCCATAATTTTCATTTCTTGTCAATATAATTTATAGGGTTTGACTTGATAATTTTTAATAAATTGATCATTGAGTAGGTTGGATAGTGGCTAGCAGTGAAATCCAGGACGCGCTTTTCGTCTTATTCGGGACTAGTCAGCTGGATGTACCTGCATCTCAGAGTTGATGTTCACATTGGGACTCAAACCAAGTATCGTTCGCTTCAAATGCCATCGCGTTATCCACTCAGCTACTAAGTCCTGATAGCTACTTGCTTGTACAATGAGGTGAAGTTTAAATTCACTTGGTATTATTTGTTTGAATATTCTCGTTGATGTTTAGGACATATGCCAATAAGAGACTGATTAATTACAGTCTTAAACATCAATGGGAAGATTCAAACAAATAATACCAAGTGAATTGAGTAGATTGTTAAGGATAAAGTAGTGATTTTTCTATGAGTAGAAGTTAGATCTTTTAACGTTCCTCAACTTAGTTTATGTTTCTCTTTTGGAAAGTCAACAAAAAACAGCATTAAATTACTACAGAATTATATACGGCATTTCATTAAACTTATGTTAATTTGATGAGCTTATTATCATCTAATCAATATATTTTTTTGTTGGAATTGATGAAAATTTCTATTATTTACTGCTCATCTTCGTAATTATCATTATTTCTAAGGAAAGATGGATAGCGGCTAGCAGTGGAATCCACGACGCACGTTTCTTCTTATTTGGGACTAGTCAGCTGGATGTACCTGCATCTCAGAGTTGATGTTCACATTGGGACTCGAACCAAGTATCGTTCGCTTCAAATGCCATCGCGTTATCCACTCAGCTACTAAGTCCTGATAGCTACTTGCTTGTACAATGAGGTGAAGTTTAAATTCACTTAGTATTGTTTGTTTGAATCTTCTCATTGACGTTTAGGACGCAGAGGATGCACATATACCAACAAGAGACTGATCAATTTAAAACCTGAACAACAATCGAAACTTACAAGCAAACAACACCAAGTGAAGTTTGCTTCACATCTATAACTTATATATATTTTAAGAAAGAAAACATTCATATCCGACTATTTCTTGTACTTTGATGATCATTATTTATATGAAACATCGTTACTATTTGTTTCTTTTATTTCCAAGTTAACAGTATGATACACATTACTATTACTTACATTTACTTAAGCCTGTTATCCTTAATGGAGCATAGGCCACCAACTAGCATTCTCCAACCCACTCACTCTGTCATGCGCCTTCCTTAATAATTCTATCCAACTTTTGTTCATTCTTCTTATGTCTGTCTCCATTTCTCGGTGTAATATGTTCTTTGGTCTTTCTCTTTTCTTTTGACCTTCATGATTCCATGTGAGGGCTTGCCTTGTGACGCAGTTGGGTGCTTTCCTTAATGTATGTCCCATCTACTTCCAGCGCTTCTTCCTGATTTCTTCCTCCGCTGGATGGAATCTGGTTTGTTCTCTCTCACAGTAACTTGTTGCTGATAATGTCTGACCAACGGATCGGAAGTATTTTACCTAAATATCACTATACCTTTATTTAAAATTAATAACTATATTATAAAATAGGTCAAATATATATAATATAACAAATATTTCACCTGACATTTATAAAATGGAAACTAGTTTGATATACATTCTTATGACACCATGTGATGAAACTATTTGACATATACCTATTTATATATAAACATGTATTAGAACATCAACTGATCTTTTAATAAATAATAAATTATAATTATTTATTTATTTCATAATTAAAGTCATTAAATGTCATTATATATTTCGAGTTTATTAATTCAATGTCAATGGATAAGAATTAAAGTTTTAAAAGTTAAACTGTTTACATATAAACAAACAAATAAACAAAAACATATTGGCATTTTAATTATTATTATTTTATAGAGTTGAGATCATGAGTCAATTGAAGCTAGATCACCATGGAAAACCTGGAAGCACTGGACGACCGTTTCATCCTATTACGGAACTCCTCAGCAGTGCGCATCCACGATCTTTCATGTAGAGCTCGAACTCAAAACCTTCGGTCCGGATAAACATTTATATTATGCTTCTATGGTTATTTACTTATAATTTAGTTGGATAATAAAGTAAGTTTGTAATTTTAAATCACTGACTTATATCTACTAGTGAAATATTTTAAACTGAATAATTTCTTCATATTAGTATAAGACTTATCAACCATGTGCATTTAAAGATTCAGCAAGCAACAAACTTAAGACATTTGGGTCTTACAATGAGGGCTAGAACTTTAGGATATTGCGTCATAGTCCAATGATTTATATTTTTAATATCAATAAGTTTGCGGCGTTGTAATCTAAAGATGCCACAGGTATTCTTAGTTTGACAACACCTTTACATGTAACACCTTTATCATCGAAATATAACAACTCAGTCAAATCAGAAGTCATAAATGAAGGAGTTCGAAGATACGTTTGAAAAGCTATCGATGTAACATAAAAATCCATCATAATAATAAACTGACAGATTATATTTATATACGCATACATTGTAACAGTAGCGTATTGACTTTGGTAGTTAAAGTATCAATGAGAGTAGTAAGTATTGTTGTTAAGATTGTGAAAAGAACGCCGTTAAATATGTACTTGATTTTATGATAAATTTTAACTTTTCAGTATTTAAAAACTCTGTTTTTGACACAAATGAATAACGAATTTGATGAAATTCAGGAATGTAAGACATTCATTTTCTTAATAACAGGTCCGTAATTACTTGAGATCGTCATCATAATAACAAGACAGATTACACTACATAGTCGTGCATACAGGGAAGCTCATACATCCATTCTGTGCGAAAATCATTGTTAAACAGGGTTACTTACTCTCATCCTTTCTTTTTCTTCTATTGGTTGACTAAATTATGAAAAGCCATAAACCATGAAATACAATAGATAACTTGGATGCAACTAGACGACTTGAACTTCACAAATGATCTATATCACCTATTCCATACATATCAACAAATGCGCATCAAAACACCCAGTATAACAGAAGCCTCTACATCAGTAAGCCACAACATACACAAGGGAAAAGCAATATCCTCAAATACATGATGGAGAAGTACTGGAAGATGTGTAAACTTTCACGTACCTGATTAGCATGATCATCGATGAACAAGGAGGATCAGATGCAGATGTGACGGCAATGATTAACAAAGCAAGGATTGAATTCAGTTGAAATCACACAATTGAAGAACATATGGAACTCAAAACAACTGTTTGAAAGCCAACATCAAATGCAGAATCATCAATATGAACATCAAGACGGTTATTTCTACTTTGTGGAACTGAGAAATGGAGAACTAATACAACCATCATCGAAAATGTGCAAGTATTTATAAACAGTTTTCTACGTAAAATACTCAATATCCATTGACCGAATACCAACAGCAACAGCCTACTATGGTGGAGGATAGAACAGCTTCTAGTTGAAGAGAAAACTAGGAAAAGTCGTCGGAAGTGGATAGGACATATATTGAGGGAATCACGAAAGTGCATTACGAGGCAAGCGCTAACTTGTAATGGTGAAGGGAAGTGTGAAGTGGATGATGAAGGATCTCATTTGGTCAGGCATTGGGATTGGAGATGAAAAGTATGAATAGCACTTTGGAAGAATTCGAAAGTAGATTGGAGGACAGAGTTCGGTGGAGAATTCTGAAGGGCGGCTTATGCTTTTCTATAAAGGTAACAGGCGTGTTTAACTGAGCAATTAGGTATGATTACAAGTGCCGATAATACCTCTATTAGTCCATATTGAAGTAAAATGCCATCAGGTTTTATGCCTCGTTAGATCTATATATATTTCTTATTGACACAGATCGTTTAGTCAAAATGAGATTATAAATATGATAAAGCTACTTCCCTCACAATTATTAAATAAAATGGTAAATGTTTTGAATCATGCAACTATTTACAGATGCTTGTAGGTAACATAAGAGTTTACTTAAATATACTCCTTTACTTTGGCGATTTGTACATAAATTTGTAGAACGTCTAAATGAGAAGTTTTAATTCACCCTGATCGGATATTGCGCTCATCATCTAACCGAAGTATTCTATATTTGATCTAATATGGGAGTAAATATGCTCACTGTTGGATAGTAGACTAGATTATATTATTGCTTGATAAAATATTTAGTATATCATTTTCTAAAAAATTTAGTTTCATTTTTATTGGATATTTTGTTCGTTTGTTTTTTTCGAGTAAATTTTCATTTTTTAGAATGCAAAATTACCCAAATATTTATTGAACTGATACTTGTATTTAACTAAGATGGTGGTTGGAGGTGGTTAACAGGAAACATTGGACCCGGGTTTCGTGCTACTTGGCACTCGTCAGCA
>NW_017386028.1:479465-528650 GCF_000237925.1 Schistosoma mansoni | reverse complement strand
TTGATGCTGTCGACTGACCAGTTGACTGATCAGACTGAGGAGTGTTTGTGTTGAGTGGACTCGTGAAGTGTGATTGGGACGACGTGATCGAGGTGTTGTTGCGAAGTGATGCACATGTTTAGTGATGATTTCAAAAGTGCACACATCACAAGGCCTCGCCGAGATTCGAACTCGGGTTGCCGGATTCAAAGTCCGAAGTGCTCACCGCTACACCACGAGGCCACGTTCGCGTCGCTACCACACGCACTTCTAACCCACCATCTTTATTCTCAACATATTACACGCAGTATCGAGCCACTTAGACTAGTGGCCACATTACAACTTGATTGATAGTATTCGATCAGCACTAAGAAGGACTTGACACGCATGACATTGATTACCACCTTGTGGTCAATCAATTGTGATTACTTGTATTTAACTGTTTCTAAATCACTAATTACTGCAACAAATGTATGTTTTATTGATCAACTTAATTACTTACCCTTGTTACCCCTCATGGAGGAGCATAGGCCACTCACTTGCATTCTCCACTTAACTCTGTTCTGGGCAATCCTTTCCAGTTGTTTCCAGTTGTTATTCATCCTTTTCATGTTTGCTTCCGATTCCCGACACAGTGTGTTCTTTGATTGAACACAATGAAATATGATATTGTTGATTAAAAACTGATCACAAATCTTCATTTATGTAACAGATGGTCATTTATTTGAACATAAATGACTTTATGGTTTCAATACACACATACAACTCAACAATAACATAATTATTTGTTATTCTGAATGATATCAATAGGGAATAAAAGTTTACTAATTATCCACTTAATTTAAACATGAGACATTCAACTGGTTTTTTAGTGGTTTTATAACTTTTCAATTTAGATGGAAAGTTGAAACAACTGTGTTAGTCAACAGAGATCAAGTCCTTTCATTTGATCCAGCCTTCATTTGAATATACCTATCAAAATATCTATAACATTGTAATGAGATAAGGGGTCCCATTGATTGATAATATCAATAGACAATGGAAATATCAATAGACAATCCCAAATAAACAACAACGAAATTTTCATAGTTGAAAGCGTGAGTCAAATGAAGCTAGACCACCATGGAAAACCTGGAAGCACTGGACGACCGTTTCATCCTATTATGGGACTCCTCAGCAGTGCGCATCCACGATCCCGCACTCACTAGATTCGAACCCAGAACCTATCAGTCTCACGCCGGAGCACTTAACCGATAGACCACTGAGCCGGCATCCAAAGGAATTGTTTTATTTCTCATCCTAATATAAAAAACTAATAATCATATTTCTCATGATTGAATCTTAGATACAACTCATCTATGATTTATACCCTTTTCTCTTAGAAACTTTACACATATGTAAATGATATGCTCAGATCAACCAGCTTTATTATTCTTATACATTTTCGGACAATGAAAAGTTACGAACAATTTAATGTGTTATGTCACTTTAGTTGGTGTACGTAATATCACCCTAAAAAACAACCGTTGAATCCTATATGTACATTAGGGAAGTAGATATTCTCTAACAGATACGAACCTATGTCAACTAGTATTGCAGTTAAAGATAATATCTGTGATCTACCAAGACTCCGTAAAGGTAAGTAACCAGAAAATAAAGTTAAATCTTAAATTCACAACTAGTCAGTCTCTAATTGGCATATATGCATACTGTACGTATTGTCTCGACATAGCCTTAATTCACAAGCATTGTAAGCAAAGATGGATTGTGGCTAGCAGTGAAATCCAGGATGCGCGTATCGTCCTATTTGCGACTTGTCAGCTGGATGTACCTGCATTTCAAAGTTGATGTTCACTCTGGAACTCGAACCCAGTAGCTTTCGCTTCAAACGCCATCGCGTTATCCACTCGGCCACTGAGTCCCAAATAGGACGAAACGCACGTCCTGGATTTCACTGCTAGCCACTATCCATCTTTGCTTACAAAGTTAAATATTGTTGATAAGTGGCAGCTGATATGGTAGGTAATACGTAACTCCGACGACGAAACCGTAATTGTACAGATTTGTGAATAATTCACATAGGTAATATCTAATGTTCATTGACGTCTTTAATAATTCTTAATCCTGTTTATTTTGTGTCATATACTTTCCACATTAGTGTGTGATTTTGTTATAAAAAGGACTCATTTTCTCTGACAAGTTATGTTGTATTCTTGCATCCACCAAGAAATTCAGTTTCCTTGATCAGTTATTACTTGGCAACAACCAACTAAAATGTTTCATCTCTCAATCAACCTTGTCTTAATTATAATAACAGCAAATACGAAAATTAAATTCAGTAGTATCTTAGTAATACCTTCCAATTACCCAACATTTAGGCATTTACTTATCATACTATACTACTATAATATTAAACAGTTATTCACACGTATTTAACTTTCAAAACTGAATGCACGAGTCTATCAAAGCTAGAACACCATTGAAAATCTGAAAACATTGAACGGCCGTTTCTTCTCACTATGGAACTCCTCAACAGTGCACATCTACGATCCCACACATAGGACTCGAACTAAGGACCTTTGGTCTCACGCACGACTGCTCAACCTTCAGACAAGTGAAGCGGTATCCAACGGTGTTAATGTGTAACTTCAATTAATCCGTGATCTTGCTAGAACCTTCATCGATTGTCTGAGTTGGATAACTGTTTCTCATCCAACAATGATTGTACTCCATTGGTCAAGCTTTCTCGCTAGAACCTCAGGAAATCCATCTTAAAGTTAGTCACAAGTGAGCACATGATTACTGTCAGTATGGGGATCCACATACTGAAATATTTTACTACCGGAATACATCTAATAGACTAATTGTTTATTGAATGGAAGTAACGGCAAACTTTGAATTCAGGTCTACTAAAATGCTGGACCTGCAATCTCGAGTTGGCTGACATCTCTAATGAGACATAGTACCTACAGCACCGTGTATCACAGTCATACAAATTCCCATTGAACTAGTTGAGACACAAGTGACTTGGGGTACCCTGCCTATCAAGTTCCAAAGTGGAAACCAGTCTAACTGACTGAAAATGTTAAGTGGCTGGAAGCAATCTACAGAAAGCCATAGATTAGTTTCATGTTAGTTAACATAATTTTGAAAGCCTAGAGGGTATATTGGGACCACGTCGACATAATCCAATCAGTACT
This sequence comes from Schistosoma mansoni, assembly GCF_000237925.1. Lineage (NCBI taxonomy): Eukaryota > Metazoa > Platyhelminthes > Trematoda > Strigeidida > Schistosomatidae > Schistosoma > Schistosoma mansoni. The sequence continues at coordinate 525,471 of NW_017386028.1, read as the reverse complement.
CATGTTTAGACAAAGAGAACGTTGATTACAACAGTGCAGCTACTTATGCTATATATTTTATTTAGAATGCATAAAATCATTCTAAAATTTTCAATAACCTGCTGTCACTACTATTTCTTCCTTTAAAATACGATAAATTTTAAACAAGACAATAAGAAATATACCGAATATTGGTAGAAGAATGGATATTCTATACTGTAGTAAAATACATTCCATTCTCTCTGATTTTATGATAAGTATGCACGAAACCAATGTCTCTTATTATGATTGTATTTTAACTATAATTGTAATAAATCTAGTTGGAAACACTGAGAATACTGAAACCGAATAAACTTTTTGGGGGGAAAAGCATAAGAAAATAGATCCCTCATAAACGCCCTTATAAAAAGGTAATGTAATACAAACCAAATACACTCTAAATCATTACTTTTCTAATGAAATTTGATTATGTCAACTCGATTCTCTTTTTACATTATACACAGAAACAACGCCACAAAAAAATATATGTGTCATTTTTTAGATTTTCATCAACAAATATTGCCTGGATAATTAGTCTAAGGTTCTGTGGAAATTATAGAATTTTCACAGACTTTATGTCATGTAATGATTTTTATTAGATTACTATTCAAAACTTGAAAGTACGGGACAACCGTTTCGTCCTAGTTGGCTAGTCTTCAGTAGTGAATATCCAAGACCTTGAATAAGAAGAATCGTATCAATCACTTTTGGCCTTGAGTGCAAACGTTTAACTTCTGAACCACTGACCCTGAATATGAAAGTATTAATATTAAAATTCAATTAATTCAAGGTGTTGGGTAACTATATAAAGACCGCTAGTAGTTAAGTTTCTTATTGTGAGGAGAAGGTTTAATGTGGTTTTAGTACCTAATATTCAATTGTTGTGTTATAAGATCTACGATCTATGATGCCTTAATAGGCTAAAGTCATCAATTTGTATCATCAGCCACCAAATAATTTTAGTGTACGATTTTTTTGAATATCATTAAAACAACAATAGTTTCAATGATTACTCGTACCCGCCTTCTTCATTAATGAACAATTTTTCACATCTTCACGCTTTACACTCCTCAAACCCGTCTCTCAGTTATACTGATAATTTTAAAATGATGTAAAAGCCAATACGTTGTAAATCGTGGATTGGTTGAAGTTAGATATTAACACCTTTGGACGCCAGTTCAGTGGTCTGAAGGTCAAGTGACCGCACGCGAGACCGAAGGTTCTGGGTTCGAATCCCGCGTGAGGAATCGTGGGTACACACTGTTGAAAAGCCATATACTAGGACAAAACGAGCGCCCAGTGCTTCCACGTTTCCTATGGTGGTCCAGCTTAAATCGACACATGAATTTGTAGTGTCTGGTCCTATGTCTAGCCCACATAGCTTATTCTAGCTTCTGAACAGGCCAATTTATTCATTCTTCTTGAATCCTATTTCGGCCTTGTTAATTATTCGCTCATCAACCTTGACTGTTTTTATGTGAGCGTATGTATATGCATTTCTTATCTCATTCATCACATGTCTATAGCTTACTTCTGTTCGACTATAAATATCGATTCATGCTTGATCATATCGAGTTGGCTCACTCGTTTTCTTCATTGCGCGTCATTTTGTTTTATCTTGCTTTCCGATCAACGATTGTAAGAAATATACGTATTCAGAAATATATTCTCGTATTCGACTTATTTAATACCGTTATTCACCAACGTGATTGAAATCATTTATATACGAGGATTGGCGACATATATATATTTGAATAACAATCAACATACGATTAAATTGGAGTCAGATCTCGAGTCAACAAATTCAACCATTAAATTTGTATAGTGATTATTTTTGTAAACACAATAAGTTCTAAAAAATACGATATCAGTAGTTTAGAATCAAGTTCGAATGTGATGAAAATCAATGATAATTTCTTAACATGCTATATTTTTAAATATTTATGCCAAAAGATGTGTACCCCTAGACATACTGAGCATATATTTCGCGGACATGCACTCTTCTCTCGGTCCGCATTTCTGAGCATGTTCCTAAGAAACTGAGGTTACAAGGGTCCAGGGCTCTCAACAGTGCGATAGCTCGGCATTTACTCGACACCGGGCACAGCATTGATATTTCTCATGCCTTCAAAATCATTAGTAGACAAAGAAGTACAACTGCTCTCCGGTTTGCTGAAGCGATCGCGATAAAAAAGCTCAAACCGGATCTGTGTACTCAAAAAGAGACAGTAATAAACTTATTACTACCCTGGTAATCCTTTTTTGTTTGTTTTTTTGTTTTTTGTTTGTTTGTTTGAGTTTTGTTGTTATTAGTTTAATTTTGGTTAATATTCAGTTTTTATTATATTCCTCTTCCCTTACCCAATTCTTAAACCACCCTTTCTCTCACACATTTCCGCTCATTTGTCTCTCCTAATTATATGAACTATCCAAATTTTATTCAATTATTAAGTAACCCACCCTAATTGTTTTCAACTACCCCTAAAAACTATTCAATTATTACGTAACCCACCCTGATTGTTTTAATTACCTCTAAAATAATCACATTTTTGATCTTATCTGTCTTTGAACTCCACTCAACTATTACGCCACCCTTCATTCTAATACCTAATAACCTCTGACCTTTCCTTACCCATTATATATAGTTATAATTGATGACCTTTTGTTATTCCTATCCTTTACATTCACTTATTTCAGTCGTTCCATCCTATTTATTACCCCAATGCTAAAACTCTAATGCATATTTGGTTGTAAGCAGCTGATGAGGAAGCACGAAATATAATGAATTCATATTATCCTGCATCAATATTTTTTCTGTCTTTATTTAAATTCATAAAGGGAACTAACTGCATGAAATAGTTATTTCTTTCTAACTTGAAGTTCATCAACAGTACGTAATAATGAAACTATATTGAGATCGACACTTGAGAATAATAAAGTTAAGCATATGTGTGGTTATGTGTTCACATCTCTGAAAAGTTCTAAACTAGGAAAAGCTACAAGACCTCCCTGATCTTCATTGGTTCTTATCCGTCGGTGAAAATAACCTTCTTAGTTGTTACATTTTTTGACCCTACATTCTGTATGAACTGCATTATTTGGCCACTAAGAAGCCATGAAACATAACATTACTGATAGATAATTAATCAGCTAGTATTTACTTAGGTATAGAATGCCAAAAAGATAAGATTTTCTGCTCATCATATATGTAATATCCCAATGAGTAGAAAAATTTCGCTTATAAATTTCCCGACGTTTCGTGGCTCAGTATAAGCCACTTCTTCATAGAATAAATAATTAAATCAAATTAACCCAAGTTCAAATAGTACAAAGGAACAATCATGTCATTTCGGTCAAGGTAGTTTATATGAAACATGTTTGTATATTTGTGTGTGTACGGTTAAAGGATGAAAAAATGTGACATGGTGAGAAAGAATGGAGTTTAATTTATATGTACGAAAACGGTGTGAAATGTGAATAGAATCAGACATTCTCTACCGTCTCAGAATCAAACATGACAGCTCGGATAGATGATCGAAACAGGATGGATATTGAAACCTAACAATCTACTTACTTACTTACGCCTGTTACCCCTCGTTGAGGAGTATAGGCCACCCACCAGCATTCTCCATTCAACCCTGTCCTGGACAATCTTTTCCAGTTGTTATTCATCCTATTCATATCTACTTCAATCTCCCTGCGTAATGTATTCGTTGGCCTTCCTCTTTTCCGCTTCCCTTCACCATTCCAAGTTAGGGCTTGCCTCGTGGTGCAGTTTGGTGATTTCCTTAATGTATGTCCAATCCATTTCCAACGTCTTTTCCTAATTTCTTCTTCAGCTGGAAGCTGGTTTGTCCTCTCCCGCAGGAGGCTGTTGCTGATGGTATCCGGCCAGTGAATGTTGAGTATCTTGCCTAGACGACTCCGCCTGTAGCTCTTCTAGAGTTACTGCCGGTCCCATGCCCGGGTAAAGTAGGAAGGTTGGACATGGGGTTAGCGAGCCCAACCCGTAGAAAACTAACTCGCTAAAAAAACGATAACCAGAACAATTTACTCAATGTACAATTTATTTGAAATTACCAGGTCAAACCTTGGTAATGACACCCTAATATATATGCTTTCGAAAGCCTAAACAAAAATTGAGAAATAAGTCCCAAGTTGTTGTGAAAAGTGTGATTGTAGAATCTTTTGAACAGGGCACTCTTGATAATGCCAAATTAAAATCAACTTTAAGGAAAAAAAACCCCAGATAAGCATGTGTATAACAAATCTTTCTTTTAAGAATCCCTAGTAAAATGAACAGTATTCCTAAAAGGGGACATAATGTCATTAATGGTTTATGAATTTATATACAAAACAGAACTATTTTTTTATTCTAGAAGAAATGTATATAATCAATGATACCAAAGAATATGGAATGGAATTTCCAAAAATGAAACTAATCTCAATACACAACTGTTTATGATTATAATTGATTCCCTAAGTATAATCTACAGTAATAGTAATAGTAATAATATACTGTAATAGTATAGTCTACCGTAATAATAGTAGTAATAGTAATAATATTGCTATTAATACCATTAATAATAGTAATAATAACATTAATTACTGAATATATAGTTTCCAAGCATGAATAAACGTTATGTATATAGCATTGTTATTATACATTAACAAACCTGGATTCCACTACTAGCCACTATCCATCTTTGTTTACAATGCTTATGAATTAAGGATATATCGAGGCAATACTTACAGTATGCACATATGCCAATAAGAGACTGACCAGTTGCAGTCCTAAGTATCAAAGGGAAGATTCAAACAAACAATATTAGGTGAATCTAAAAAAACAACTGTTTACTTTAAAAATTACCATACTACTAATTTTCTGTCATTCCATTTATTCAATGTTAGATATTCATTTCTCTTTGTTTGCTGTTACCTCTGAAATATTTATATGATACTTATAAGAATGTAGTTAATCCCTGTCAGCTTAAATATTCATAATCCATCATTTTGTAATCAGTCTAACGTATCATTTATTTCAATCACTGGAGAAATAGAGAAAAAAATAATATGGAATTTTTAATAACTTGTGTATAAGAGTATGTTTGATAAAACACTGAGTATAAGCACTGAAATACAACACTATTTATGTGATGATGATGTTGATTAGGAAATGGAAACTGTTTACCATTCATTTAACGTACTAGTTGTTCATTCTGTATTGTTTGTTTGAATCTTCCGATTGATGATTAGTACTGTTGTTGATCTAGCTGACGAGTCCGAAATGGGACGAGACGCATGTCCGGGATTCCATCTTTGCTTATAATCCTTGTGACTTAAAGCAATATCGTGGCAATCTACACGGGATGCATATATGCCGGTAAAATACTGATCGATTGAAGTTATAAACATCAATGGGAAGATTCAAACGAACAATACAAAGTGAATTTACACTTCACCCCACTGCACAAGCTAGTGACGATCAGGAGTCAGTAGCTAAGTGGATAACACAATGGTGTTTGAAACAAACGGTACTTGGTTCGAGTCGTGGAGTGAACATCAACTCTGAGAAGCAGGTACATCAAGTTGACGAGTCCGACAAAGGACGAAGCGCAGATCCTGGATTTACACTGCTAGTCACAATCCATCTTTGCTTATAATGGGTATTAGTTATTGGTTGTAATTAACCATATCCTATCAAATTTCACTTTCTAAATTAAATTATTTACAAGGAAAAATGTATTTTAGCTCCGCGCATGATATCTACTTTACAACTACCTACGTTCCAGTTAATCGTTATTGTATTTGGTTTTCATTGAAAACCTTTCTACCATATCATCTGAAACAAGATGATAAACGGCGATTGATTTCATCTTCTTAATATCTACTTATTAAATTATGCGGATTCACTATGATTTATTATCTTAGGTTGACTGGAGTTGGAATTCTGAGTTGTCGATGAAACTACGCAATAATGTCACTAGATGTATATTTCAACTTCATAGCGGTTGATGATCTCATCAAATATATAATGAATTATAAGATAGGATATTGAGAATTCAATCAAGATATTTTTCTAAAGACGGAAGTATCAGTGCAACCTATCCTTTTGGTCTTCAACAAAATGATATGTCTCCATTTTCAAATTTATCAGTTCCTTTACGATCAATAATTTATTCACCCTTAATTAACAAAAAGATTTAACTAGGTAACCGAGATCACGTAATGGAGAGTGTTGTTCTCGTTTTTGCCCCTTCCAGCCATATTAACATAGTAAAGCCTCATAGGCCCTTCTGGAGAAGAATATTACATCAAAACGAGGCACAACTACCGGGGCCCAATAGCTGTTTTTGCATTTTTTTTAGGCAGAATCACTACATCTTTCTTTCTTTTTTCTTTTTGAACCAATAATAATTGTGCGATGATTCTTTGTAGCTCTCGTAATCAATTGTGGATATAGATAGAGTGGATGATTAGGCTGATCTCCACCACCCAGGTTACCGCTCACGTAAGTTCATGGGAACAGTCTCAATATCCAGTAGGCACGACGAGGACGTGTGAGTTGGATTTTGCCTCCCTTCTTCTTGTTAATTGACCTAAAACCTATTTTTATAAATCTATACTTTAAGTTAACTATTTTTAACATTTCCGAGGAATAATAGCAACACTCTGAAAATATCGAATCCGTCAGGGAGCACCAGTTCCCTCAAGATTACAGGTACACCTTGCTGACGAGTGCCAAGTTGCACGAAACCCGGGTCCAGGGTTTCCTGTTAACCACTTCTAACCATCATCTTATCTCAACATAGTGCACTCAGTGTCGAGGCACCTAGACTAGTGACCACATTCCAACTTGTTCGATCGCATTTGATCAGCACTAAGAAGGACTTGACACGCATAACATTGATCACCACCCAATGATCAATCAATTATGATCATTAGTTATAAATTTACAACTTTACAATTTCGTCTAGCTAGAACTTCTACATCATAAAAATCAAACAATAAAATAATTGTTCACTCGGATACTAATATACAATTTTTCTTAAACAAAAACAAAAAAACATTTTACCAATACTACATATGGTGTAAGTTAATAGGCACTTATATAAGACTTATTATATTTACTTGAAATAGGCTAATTTTTTTTGGTCACTAGTTAACATGGTGATATTTTAGCCATTTTAGTTACTTTTGTTCTCCATGATTTTCAATCGATAATTGAATAAACATACACACCCACACACCCACATATGTGCAATGTATATAAAATGGCTAATTTTGAAAGGTAACTCTAATCTATTATCTTAGTTTGTTTTTGTTTTAAACGATATGTAAAATATTCACACGATATCTATTCATGATTATTTATGTTTGTAACGAGTAATAGTTTGTATCTATGTGGGTTAACTTGGTAATACTCAAAATGTATATCTAACTAATGTAATCGAAATTTTAAAATATAGAATTAGGTAACTATGGCAAAAAAATTCTCACTAAAAAAAATTATAAGTCTAAGTAATAAGGTCGATTATTAGACAAAGAAAAATCTATTTGTCAGTCAATTAAATTTAGCTGGATTATTAACGAAATATTCCCATGAGATTTTTTCTCATGATTTATGTTTGCTTGTCAGAAGGGGGTTTTTGTGGAGATTTAGTATTTTCATAGTTGAAATCATGAATCAATTGAAGCTAGACCACCAGAGAAAACCTTGAAGCACTGGACGGCCGTTTCATCCTATTATGGGACTCCTCAGCAGTGAGCATCCACGAACTCGCCTCACGAGATTCTGTTGTGAGATATCAACTCACTGAAGACAATTGGTGAACGGTTGCTCAACTTCGTGGATCAGTTAAAATTAGACATTAACACCATGAATGCCGGCTCAGTGGTCTATCGGTTAAGTGCTGTGGCGCGAGACTGGTAGGTCCTAATGTTTGTTGTTTTTTTTTGTATTTTTTGTAACCGACCTATTTTATATAGTTGAAATCATGAATCAATTGAAGCTAGATCACCGTGTAAAACCTGGAAGCATTGGACGGCCGTTTCGTCCTATTATGGGACTCCTCAGCAGTGGGCACCGAAGATCCCATCCATGATCGGTTTTGTCCAATGAAAAATCGGTGCAGTTTTAAAAAGTGTATAATAATTGTAGCTAAATTTTTAAAATAAAATCTATAAAGGTGATGACTTGCTGCTATTCATAGAATTCATACAGTATCCACCTTCTTTTTCATGTAAGTTACATTACAGTTAAATTTCATTTAGGATGGAAAAGAAGGGGAGAATATTTGTGTTAGTTAGTTAGTTTTGAGTATGTAAGTCTCTAAACTGATTGACAGTCTCTTTGAATAAGTCGATTTGGGTTGCGGTAACCATATGTGGAGGTAAAAAGTAACCATTGTCGACGATTCAATAAGACAATTTCTATTCAGTTCATAGGAAGTTGAATCGAAAATATTGAAAATTTTAAAATACTTGTAAATAAATCTTTGTACTCATCTAGAGATGAAATGAATACCTAAAATTCATTACACCTGTTTTAGTGATACTGGAATAAACTTCATCATGATTATTATAATCATGATTATTATCATCATTATTAGTTAATATAAATCGAATAATCGAGAAGTTAAACATTAACAGTGGTCTCGAGGCTAGGCGTTTGCTCTCGTGTACAAAGATTCCGGGTTCGAACCCCGCATGAAGGATTATGTATGCACACTGATAATGATATTCGTACTGTGATGAAACGGCTGTCCAGAACTTCCAGGTTTTCAGTGATGATCTAACATTGATCGATTCATAATTCCAACGATAATCGAAACGTTTTAGATCTAATAATAGGTGTATAGGTGTTGTTTTGTAAAACCATTGTGTCGTTAGACAAGTTATCAGACAACAATAAGACATGATACAAAAGTAAACATGAAAAATCCTACACTAAATAAACACTTCTTTGTAATTTAAAAACAGATCAACTTTTGTATTTGATTAATAACCATGAAATAAATAATAAAAGAGTCAGGTCGTATATAAATTTCATAATGTTTATTTCATTGAATTTGATTAATATACCCTCCATTCATTACAATAATAACATTGAGTCCCTCTCGAATTTTCGATAAAACACCTGTTCAGATGCTTAATGAATGATGATGATGATGATTTGGATGATGATGATTTGGATGATGATGATGATGATGATGATTTGGATGATGATGATGATGATGATGATGATTTGGATGATGATGATGATGATGATGATGATGATGATGATGATGATGATGATGATGATGATGATGATGATGATGATGATGATGATGATGATGATGATGATGATGATGATGATGATGATGATGATGATGATGATGATGATGATGAGAACAACAACAATAATAATAATAAATTCTAGATTGTTGAAATATTAGAACTACAGTTTATTTAAACAGGTGATTATATCAAGTAATGCACAGTTACACTACTAATTAAATAGTGTCAACATATAAAGCAACTACATTTTTATATAAATAATCTTTAGTATATCGCAAAGTTATGTTGTAACCTTTTTGATGGCATCACATTTGTCACTGATATTGAGTTAGAAGTACTACTTTGTTTGTTTGTTTATACTTTGGGATATTTTATACTTTTGAATAATAGGTTTCGTAATCTCTTGTTAAATACCTTTGTTTCCTAGCGCCTGCATTGTGATCACACAATAAATCACCGTATCTGTTTGTTCATGGGTCAAAAGTTATTGAGGTGTTCTCTCACTTTCGAACCATACATACACCTTCGTGTCAAATCCATAACCTAAAGTACCATCATAAATCATTATTTCCAGTACAATACATAATTACATGTTAATGTCTTAGAACAGCTAACAACTGGTGAAATGTATGTGTAGAGTACTGATTTCACAATTAACTCATGATTAATCAGTTAGTTCGATATTAACAGCAAACATGGAACTGTACATCACACTATGGAGTAGATTAAAATGTAATCAAACAAGTGCCTAATCTAAATAAGTTAGAAAATGTTTGGAACATAATAGTGAAATCATAAAAGACTGATTGAATTTCACTTTAACATCTCATTTGTAATTTTTCAAAAACTACATTTCAATACGTTCCATTAGTGTTAATCGGCCAAACACCTTCAAACTGGTGGATTTTCGAACATTGCTAAACCACAAGATATGTATTTTCTATAGATATTCTACAATCTACTCATTATCACGGCAGTTTATAGTGTTTATGCCCACAGCATGTGACCATATTTTTGATTAAAACATCTGTTCAGATGCTCAATGAATTATATCTTCAGTAAACAATCCAATACTACAATGATGATGATGATGATAAGAAGAATAACAATAAATTCTAGATTGTTGAAATATTAGAACTACAGTTTATTTGAACAGTTGATTATATCGAGTAATGCACAGTTACATTATTAATTCAATAGTGTCAACATATAAAGTAAATATATCTTTAGATATAAATAATCATTCTTACCGTTACGATAAATGATTACGTGTCATCACTATATAAATAACTACAGTAAGTGATGTGGGAGGCGAAATCCGATTCACACGTTCTCGTCATGCCTCATGGATCATGGCACTTATCCCATGTACTAACGTGAGTGGTAACCTAGGTGGTGGAGATCGAATTAATAAACCACTCTACCTATACCCACAAAAGATTACGAATGGTACAAGGAGTGATTGTGTAACTATTGAGGAATCAAAAAGATGATAAAAAAGGGTCTGTCCAAAAATAAAGAAAAAAAGAATGAAAGTGTTATGGAATGATTCTGCATATGCAATTATTTATCTACTTATTTAAACACATAAATATTGGTACAAGGAAACACCAGATACATATGCGCCACACAAATCTCATTCGATTTGTGTGAGGACTGTGATACTGTCCAGGTGCCCAAACTGAAACAGGTGGTTTTCTTAGGGGCCCTCACCCGGAGCCTTTGACCGAAAGATCTGATCCACAAGATGATGGAGCACCGTTAGGAGATGCAGTCCCATGATGGTAGCCGGTGATCAACGATTCATTCATACTCCATTTGTTCCTTCATGATGCTGGAGCCCATGTGCACCATTGATTTGAGATCAGGGTTTTCCAACTCCCCTAGGTGGACCATCCGTGTCCACCAACCCTTTTAAAGCGTCGGACATTCGCTTTTCGTCCTCTCACTTTCGTAAACAACAGTAGTGCCACGAGAAGACAGTGAGTAGGAGTTGCCTGGCAGAAGCTATATACGCGTGGCCATGTGAGAGCATTTCGAGAGGGAGAGCGGGCTCTCCTCACTCTCGGCCGTACCAGGGCATTTTGGGGGCGCGTAAGCAATGCAAAAACAAATATTGCGTCCCGGTAGTTGTGCCGTGCTTCGATGTAGCACTCTTCTCCAGAAGGACCTACTAGGCTTCACCATGTTCCTAAGTGATGTAATTTGTACAGTGAGAATTAATTTTTCAATAAAACGAATGACAAGTTGTCAAGTAATTTAATGTTAACATGAAACAATTACGTTACCTGTGGGAGATACTATTGACTAAAAAGAAATGATACTTTTAAGTTTGTTTCAAAATGATATTTGAAATTTTGCAACTAGAACAAACATATTTGTGATGTTACTTTCTCTAAGTTGAATAGATGGAATAGGATATACAACATCAGTATTCAGAGAAAGAAATATTGATGAAACTGTCTAGTTTATTAATGTAATCAAACAGATGAATCAAGTTAAAATTGTTTCACCTCGAAACAAACAAAACAAGGTTATATACATATTACTTTTTAATCTCTTGAGGCGGGATCGTGGATGCGCACTGCTGAGGAGTCCCACAATAGGACGAAACGACCGTCCAGTGCTTCCAGGTTTTCCATGGGGATCTAGCTTCAATTGACTCATGATCTCAACTATTGATAGAAATATATTTATTTAAAAGATGACCAAATTAGTTTTATGAATGTAGAATATTTAATAATGGAATTTTCATAATGATAGACCGTATGAAGTGGATTTGGAGTTTAAAAACGAGTTATAAATGAATAAAACAACTATGGCACACTTGTACTATTTCCAATTATATATTGATCGGAATAGTTATGATAATTTTTAAGAGTCAAAGCTCTCAACTGTCTAATCGCTTTACGTTTATTTAGAATCGTGTTACCAGTGAATCGTTGTTCAGTATTCAAGAGGTTAGACAATAGCGTGTGAGGTAAAAGATTCTGGGTTCAGTTCTCGTGTGTGGAATAGTAACTGCCCAATAGTGAGGAGTTCCAAACAAAGATGAAACAGTCGTCCATCGTTTTCAGATTTCCAATGATTGAATAACTTTAATCGGTTTATGATTTCGATTTCTTTCATAAATTCTTCGAGCGTTTGTCCATATTTCTTTAAAATCCCTAATATCTCAGCGTACGCAATTAACCAGTTTATACATATTTCAACAGAGAAATAAGAAAAGGATATTTGAACTTAAGAATCCATAATAACTGTCAACTTTGTGCAGTTGGTTCCCTCTGCGAGATCAAAATTGTTGTTTTGGGTTTTTTCAAATATTTTCTCTCCTTCATTTCAATAGGGATTTTATTTGCGCCTATTGTCCCCAATGGAGCATGGGCAGCTAACCAGCATTCTCTAACCCATTCACTCTGTCATGCGCCTTCCTTAATAGTTCTATCCAACTTTTGTTCATTCTTCTCGTATCTGTTTCCGTTTCTCAGTGTAATGTGTTCTTTGGTCTTCCTCTTCTCCTTTGACATTCAAGATTCCATGTGAGGGTTTGCCTTATGATGCAGTTGGGTGATTTCCGCAACGTGTGTCCTATCCACTTCCAGCACTTCTTCCTGATTTCTTCCTCCGCTAAAATCTGGTTTGTTCTCTCCCACAGTAGGTTGTTGCTGATACTTTCTGATCAATGGATCCGAAGTATTTTGCGTAGACAACTGTTAATAAACACTTGTATTTTCCGGATGATGGCTTTCGTAGTTCTCCAGGTTTCCGCCCCATACAATAGAACTGTCTTGACATTAATATTGAAAATTCTGATGTTGGTGTTGGTTGACAGTTGTTTTAAGTTCTATATGTTGTTCAGTTGTGAATATGCTGCTCTTGCTTTGCCGATCCTCGCCTTCACATCTGTATCAGATCCACCGTATTCATCAATGATGCTGCCTAGACATGTAAACGTTTCCATATCCTCCAAAGCTTCTCCGTCAAGTGTAATTCGATCGGTGCATTTTGTATTGTATCGGAGAATCTTGCTTTTCCTTTTGTGTATTTTAGGACCTAATGCTGCTACCACACTGGTCGTTTTCTCCTGCATTTGTTGTTGTGTGTGTGATAGAAGAGCCAGATCATCCGCGATAGTCCAGCTGCATCCTAGCTGTCCATTGTATCCCATACTTCCCTCCAGACGTTGACGTTTTCATGATCCAGTCGATCACCAGGAGAAAGAGAAAGATTGAAAGTAAGCAACCTTGCCTAACACCAGTCTTTAGTTCGAACGAGTCTGTCAACTGTCCTTCATGAACGATGGGTAGCTACCCATACAGTTCCAGAACTTTGGGGTTTCCCATACAAAGAGTGGCTCGAGAAGCTAGATCTCTTTACTCTGTCCTACCACAGATTAAGAAGTGATCTGATTTTGATGTATAGAATGCTAAGAAATGGTTTTGAACCTAATATACCCCCTCTTTTTCTTCTCAGTTGACATAACATGTGGGTAGAAAGGTCAAGAACGAACAAAATATCTGTGGCATACAGATTTTCACACCTAGCCATCAATTCTTGGAAGCTGTTACCCGAAGTATTGGTGTCCTCACCTTCAATTGACTCATTCAAGCGAAGATTGGACACTCACGGAAGCATACTAGAAAAGGACTAACATAGGCTGTAGGCCTTCTGTCCTTGCTACACAAATCTGAAATCCGTCATATAAATATTAAATATGGAATTGAATATAATAGTTTTACTCACCATTTTGTGACCGTACCTAACATTTGGTCAAAATACCATTATTTTTCAGTGACAGAATATTAGATTTTCTATCATTCTGATTTCCATGTTTAACGAATACATATTTAGGATATATAAAATCACACACGCAAAGCTGACACATACTACTTCGAGTTATGTTGTTATTTTCGCCTGAAGTGAGTTAAAAAAGTTGGTAAGCTAGGACTCAAATGCAAAATTACAGAGTTCTTTCGTAAAGTATGAAAACCATACATCAGATACATAATTTGCACATCTTCCTTTAGTTGTCCTTTACATGCTTCATGATTCTCTCAATTATGTTGTTATTACATTTACTTTCTGTTTCCCTTTCTGTTCACTTCAATTGAATTTCCTAAATTTCTTGTTGGCAGACATCCCACTTCCGATCGGTGTTACATACTACTTATATATGTCAACATACACCAAAGGATATGTGATGAGAATTTATTTCTTGATCGAAATATAAAATACAGCTAGTGTCTAGAAGTGTACTTAACTATCTTTTTGTACTAACTACTATTAGTAAGTAGTATAAATTTATATCGTAAATTTCAGTTTACAGGCGATGGGAGCGGACTTTAGAAATCGTTTCAATTAAAAAGGTCAGTAATCAGGAAATCGTCCACAAGATATATTATTATGGGATGCCTTTTATATTTAGCTAAACGAAACTTCACAAAATTATATGATCTTAAAATAAACGGATCAGTCTGATTGAATGATTAGAGGTTAAACATCTTTCAGCCTTCGTTTCCATGAAATTTGTGTGTTCAGCGGATTGTAATGCAGATTTGAGTAGACGAACTTAAAACCAAGTGCAATAATTCGAAATGATAAATCAGATATAAATTACAAGTTCAACCCTTAAAAATAGATAGAAGCTATCCTTTCTGATGACCTAGAGAGAGCAATGTAACAAAACTAAGTGAGGGACAGTTATCTTTCACACAGTTTTTCATCGTATTTTGTTGACTTAACCTATAAACTGTTACACAACACTATTGTACAATACCTACAGAAAATACATATCTTATGGTACAGCAATATTAGAAAACCAACCAGGTTCAAGATGTTTGGCCGATTTACACTGATGGAACGTATTGAAATGTAGTTTTTGAAAAATTACAAATGAGATGTTGAAATGAAATTCAATCAGTCTTTTATGATTTCACTATTATGTTCCAAACATTTTCTAACTTATTTAGATTAGACATTTGTTTGATTACATTTTATTCTACTCCATAGTATGATGTACTGTTCCATGTTTGCTGTTAATATCGAACTAACTGATTAATCATGAGTTAATTGTGAAATCAGTACTCTACACATACATTTCATCAGTTGCCATCTGTTCCTAGACATTAAAGTGTAATCATATATTGTACTGGAAAGAGTGATTTATGGTGGCCCTTCAGGTTATGGATTTGACACCAAGATATGAGTATGGTTCGAAAGTGAGAGAATACCTCATTAACTTTTGACTTATGAAGTCGTGTCCAACTCACTGAACAAACAGAAACGGCGATTTATTGTGTGATCACAATGCAGGAGTTAGGAAACAAAGGGATTTTTACAAGATATTAGGTAAAGTATTATTCGGAAGAATAAAGTATCCCAAGGTATAAATAAACGAACAAACAAACTAACAAACAAAATAGTACTTATAACTCAATAGCTGCAACAAGTGTAACCCCATCAAAAAGGTTACAACATTAATTTGCGATATAATAAAGATTATTTATATAAAAATATATTTACTTTATATGTTGATACTATTGAATTAATAATGTTAATGTGCATTACTTGATATAATCACCTGTTTAAATAAACTGTAGTTCTAATATTTCAACAATCTAGAATTTATTGTTGTTCTTCTTATCATCATCATCATCATTGTAGTATTGGATTGTTTACTGAAGATATAATTTATTGAACATCTGAACAGATGTTTTCTCGAAAATTCAGGAAGTACTCAATGTTTTTATTGTATTAATAAAGGGTATGTTGATCGAATTCAATGAAATCAGCATTATAAAATTTATGTGTGAACAGATCTTACGACTCAAGTTTTCTTTTTCATATAGCGGAATTCGGTAATTTATATCAGTGGTTGATCTCAACTAAACAACTGTCAGATAGCAGAAAACACTAGACAGCTGTCTGCCCTATTGTTGGACACCTTATTCTCTATTCCACTGTGTTCCCAATGGTTATCTATTTAAAGTCATTCAGTAATGTTATTCACGAGATTCGACAGTCATCATAATCTCCTTTTATTAATTAACGAAAAATTGTATTGAGAAAATATGAATTGCATAGGTAGTTGCATTTTATTTTTGAAGTGGTAGTCACTCACACAAATCATGAATGTGATTTCAGTTCAACAATTGCAAATAAAATTTTATTAATCTCACTTGTTGAAAACAAAGGATTATTAGTAAAGATTTGATCGTATATAAGTGTTGAGATTATCTTAATAACATATATTCTGAAAGATCGTTCGAATGTATCCTGGAGTAGGCTCAGAAGCTTTTCTCCATCTTCCACCTCCAACTGTCCGTTTGAATGTCCGAATGTTTGAAATAAATTCTTCCATCTCAATTCGTATTTGTGTTTTATTGACACTGTTGCCCTAACAGGGTTCGCCTTGGTAGGATGTACAAAATTTAAAGAACTTATGGTCGTGCTTCACTCATCGTCCTTCATAATCGAGTGAACACAATGCCACAAAATAACTATTTTGCGGAATGACATATGAGTATTCTTGAAAGATCATCCAGATTGATTGGTGCTGTTATCAAATCCATATTGACGTCCAACAGATTCCTTGATTTCAGGAATTTACACTTATCAGATTATCAATTTTTTCAACATACCTCAGGCAACCATCAGAAATCGGGAAAAACAATGAAAAGATGTTTCGCCCTAGTATGGGATCCTTCAGCAGTGTGCACGAGTGACTTCACTGAAGAACGAGACCAGGAACTCTAGTACCTTTTGTCAAGCAATAAAACTTTAGACCAGCTTTATTTTCATACTTCACAAGTTAGGCAAGCTTAATTCACGTCATTTAAATCAACTATTGAAATCTGGATCCATATGAGTTATTATCGTTTGATGTATTTTTATGATTTACTAATATTGATAGGAAGGGTACTGAAAGTCAAGAGTTTAAGGGTAATTTTTGATGCAAGCTATGGAAACCTTCACAAAAGCTACAATAAGCAACAGCCAACATAAAATATAATTTCATTTCTTTCCAATCTGAATAAACTTTTCCCCAATTCGTTAGAAACGCTATTGAAGACCTTAATAATAGTGAAAGTATCGTGCTACCATGGAAAAAATGTTTCCCTGATGTGTTTCCTTCTCGTAGGTTACTTTAACTGGATGAAATTAAAAATGATGAGAACTAGGAAAAGTCCATTCTCAATGATGACTATAACTTCGCAATAAAACGTAACAAAATTTCGACATTACATTTTATAGTCATACGTCTATTCGAGTTTTATGATGCTTGAAGATACGAAGTTTCTACATTATGGATGAGACACTTGCACTAGCGTAGATATAAACGAAAAATTGATCTTCTTCAAAATACTAAATAAACTATCATTTATATCCACTGATGCAATCCAATACGCAGAAACACCTAGTTATAGCATCTGTAACTGTTTATCATTATTGAAGCGATCTCATTCTGAATCTTCTCTCTATATGAACTAATCTACTGGCGAATTTTCAAAACCGGAGCAATTTGTAGCAATCTTTTCGTGAAATAAAGTCACTGCCGTTATTTTTTTCATTGCATAGATGTTTACCGCTCGACTGAAACAGCTTTAAAATTGTTTACACTAATGGCTATATCCCATTCCACTAGTGAAATTATAGACATTAAACACTTAGTCATTGTTATTACTGTGTGTACTCAGTAAACTTCCCTTTATGCAGATGTTTTACACTTACACTGTCCTCGATTTATTTAACGAATTTAAATATTTATAAATTCAATACATCACAACATAACCTAGCACATGTATAACACCAGACATATTACAGTTACATTTTCTGTGCCCTCTGTTTCCATTTTCTTTTCTCTAGTTTTATATAATGATAATTATTTTGTAAACGTAGTGGGATCACATCTCGATAAACCATTCATTATTCAACAAGATATCGCAATCTTCCTCCTACGAATAACGAGATCCCAACTGCTACTTCATGTTATTATACTCCATAGGATAAATTTCCTTTCGAAACAATGAACACAACATATCATTTCAAATAATTATAACCTTATATCTCTGTGCTTTACATGTAATATTTCTTTCTGTATCAACCTAATCATCCACGTGAATTAGCATGTGCATCAATTATTTATAGAGTCCCAAATAGGACGAAACGCGCGTCAAACTGGATTCCACTACTAGCCACTATCCATCTTTGCTTATAATACTTGTGAATTAAGGCTATATCGAGGCAATACGCACAGTATGCACATATGCCAATTAGAGACTGACCAGTTGCAGTCCTAACACATTGATGGGAAGATTCAAACAAACAATACTAAATGAATTTATGTATTTTTTATTTAAATGATACTCCTGTCTTGAATCTGGCGAAAACCAGCTTTTAAAAATGATGTTATCTTGGGATTTTGATGTTTCAAACTCTTATTCATAGTTAGTGAATATTTTAACACAATTATGAGACAGTAGTTCGATTTCTTAAAATGTCAAAAACACTTTCGACTAATGTAGGTTATGTAAAACAAAACTAGAAGGAACGTTAGGTTATCATTAATTCTTGTCATTCCTCTAAATTCATTTACTTGTATTAAGCTTTTTTTAAAAGTCGCGAAATTACAGGGCAGCTGGGAAACAATGACGAAGTACACTTTAAAACTTTTCATGTCATTCATTATATCTAATATATATTGGATTTAAACTTCTGTCTACTGAATTAAAATACGGTTGTTGTCCTATTTCATAACATTTTCCATTTCTATCTTTTTATTACTAAGGTAAAAATAATTTAGTTGTGATCAACGATTAATCTTAAGCAAGGTTGTACAGTACTGGTATATCATTTTATTTATTATGACTATCAACATGAATATGTGGTTGATGATCGACAGTGCAACAATTCACCAACTTTGACGTAGGATTTTTATTGAAATCACGACCCCACAACTGTAAATCGAACACAAGACAATCGGTCTAGCACGTGAACAGTCAGTCCCTAAACCACTGAGCTGGTATCCAGTGGTCCACAAGTCTAACTTCAATGTAGGACATGGACTCCCAATTTCCTTTCACTACACAACTGAATAAACGGAGAAAATGTGTCAGTATGAATATGTCCAACATAACAATTCTACTACCGGTACATTGAGTGTAGATTTACTTAGTATAATTTGTTTGAATCTTCCCATCAATGTGTTAGGACTGCAACTGGTCAGTCTCTAATTGGCATATGTGCATACTGTGCGTATTGCCTCGATATAGCCTTAATTCACAAGTATTATAAGCAAAGATGGATAGTGGCTAGCAGTGGAATCCAGGACGTGCGTTTCGTCCTATTTTGGACTCGTCAGCTGGATGTACCTACATCTCAGAGTTGATGTTCACTCTGGGACTCGAACCCAGTACCTTTCGCTTCAAACGCCATCGCGTTATTCACTCGGCCACTGAGTCCCAAATAGGACGAAACGCGTGTCCTCCATTCCACTGCTAGCCACTATCCACCTTTGCTTGCCATTGAATGTAAATGTTTGTGATGATATTAAAAAGAATCAACGATGGTCATCGGACCATATTTATTCAACAACATATTCAAAATGCATTTTCATTATGTATATATATACGTTTTAAGCAAGATAATCTGTTTGGACACAATGAGATAGCTGAATTTACTGTCTACTTTAGCTCAAGATAAATTTATCCAATTCACAAAAATAATTCCAGATATAATTGCATGCCCAGTGCTGTATGGACTGCACAAATCAATTTTGAGAAACATAGCTTATGACAGATTATACTAAGAATTCTTATATCTAGTTTCGTTTTTCTGTGTGGGTTAAGTCTTTCGTTAACTAACCCAACTACTCTTATTGTTTGTTGTTCTTCAGACAATTCACTTCACTTCTCCAAAATCAGAATACGGCTTGGACACGTACGTATTAATATTCCAAATAAACCAAGTTGAGTGGGAGTGAATCACAGTAAAAAAAGAACTTTAGTATATTTATAATTTTACACAGGAAGATTCTAGAATCTTCGCCAATAATCCGCTAAGGCTAAGGATAGACTGATCAGCGTGTTTCAGCATAATCCTGCATGGAACATGTTTCAATCCAATCTATATCACGCGAACAGTGTAGTAATCTTAATGACTGCAATTACAGGTATGATCTAGTGTTACGTTGCGTTTGTTTCACAACCTTTGGTGAGCAAAATAACCAACAAAAAGACTTCGTTTCTTTATGTAAACATATATCTATGTTAAATGGTTGGAGGTTCTCAACGGAAACTTCTGCATGACCTAGGCTTCTTGCTATTTAGCACTCATCAGCAAGGTTTACTTTAATCATGAGGGAACTGATGCACCCTTCTGGATTCGAACTGCAACGATACCGAACTTCCTAGTCTGACGTTACCATCAAGCTATTCGGGTGTCTTATCCCCTCTTTGAGTACAAAACAACGAAGTAACACATTTTATTTATTATAATCAATCTTAATAAATTGAAATTCAAGGGTAATATGAGATATGTTGAGGTAATCAACACGTCACAACGATGAAGAGAAAAAGTAATCAATAACCAGGTGTTTCTAAACATATCCTCATACCATTCAACACAGTTAACTACTTGAGCACAACAGAATATTGAGTTACCAAGTAACGTACCAAATTACAGATTATATATATATATATCATGAAGAATGGCCAGGAGACTTTTTAAGTCACCTGACATTGATCAAAAGTTTCAGTGTCCTCAAACTAATTATAACATCACTTATCTAAGTGATTTATTTTCACATTATGAAATATGAATTATTTTAATTTTTTTCATTTATTCTGTCTTCCATATATTTGACTCTGTGAATTAGTTCCATGCAAATTTGGGTATGTTTTATCCATGTGTGTGAGATAGTACATCTATTCCCTTTCTGTATTTTTCGCATGACTTATAAAAACTGAATCCCTTTATGAATCTCGGAGTCAGCAGTACTTTTCTACAGTTACTGAATCTTCTTATATGATTCTCTGTCGTCCAACACCTAGCATAACTACAACATACGTATCCTCAATACAATTAGTATTCCGACTTCAACATACCGTTGCTTAAAATATGTTAAGTCAACAGAACATATACAAAATCAAACAGGATATATATTTTATTCACATCAAAGTTGTCTGATCATACTGGAGAAAACAATGAGCAATAATATACATAGTGGAAAAGCAGAAAACTAGGACATACTATGCCTATATTCTTTCGTATTTTTTGTACGTTCTTTTCAAAATTGTTTTGAAAAACCATTAGATTCATTATTTTCTGTATATAGCTTTGAATTGGTTTTTGACAATAATCTGGATTTGTTAGGATATGTAATGGTTTCATATTCTTGTTTATCGCTATCATTATTATTAATAATATTGGGATTTGACTGATGGTCAGCCACTACTTCTGAATGAGATTCATCATTACATCCACCGTCATTATTATCATTACCGATGTCGGTTTTCGGTTGATCTAAACTTTTAAATATAGTCAATGCCTAGAATAATTGGTGGTGAATGGAAAAAGCGAGAGAGAGAGAGAGAAAGAGAAAAGAAGACAATGCCAGTAACAGAACACTTTCTACTACGAAAGAAAATTCAAACAAATAAACACTTGAAAAATTACGGCAAGACTGTCCATTATATTTTCAGATACACCATGAGCTATGCGGAATAAATACAGTATATAACTGAAGATATGCACTACTGACATAATGAATAAAGGGTAATGTTATCACTCTTTACAAAGTATTTAAGTGTGAAGAGATCGCTTTATTAGTCAGATAATTCGACTTTCAACTATTAGTTCGTAAATTTGAATCCTAATTCACTTATTTTAGTTTGAGAAGCCAAGTATAGATCTGATTTACATAGAATAAAATGCGATATAAACTGTGGAGCTTTGTAAATAGTATGGTTAGAATACGTTTCATGAAGAATTATTAAAACACATGAATTATAATGCAAGCAGTCCTTTAATAATTCTCACTTAACATCAAACTTTACAGTTATACACGAAGCTGGATTGAAAATAAAACAATTATTTAAGACCTTAGTTACTAAAAGAAATGATAGAATACTCTAGATGTTAACATAAACAGAAAAGAGACACAGTATGAACAACTGACAGAGTAAGCGAGTTTGGTCCTGATAACAAGGGAAGGATGTTGTTGGGACTTTATAAAAAATAATAGGACGTATGCTAATTCCTTATTGATTTTATGTCTGGCCTCTAACACGCGAATTATCCACCAATCGAAATACGACTCTTCCTAATCTCAGTACTGTGCCAATCAATGACGTTCAACTGGTATGAGCAGTCTAGTGTCCTTATTGGTCCCTTGTTCGCCTAGCCCTTCCAATTGAGTTTAGAACACCAATTACAGCTTCTGCTATACGAATCTATGAAAATCATTTATTTCAAGTATACTCGTTTTGTATACCAGACAGACAGACCACATCACACCATAAAATAGAAAATAATATTTGTACAAGATCAAGCCAAATGTGGCTGTGAACGTGGGAGACAATAGTCAATAAACTGAACATAATTTGGGAACAGTAAATCGTATAGTAATAATTCATGGGTCAAAATCAAGCTTATAATAAGATGAATATAGATATACACAATCTAGTTACTCAGTAGTTAAATCATAAGAATATATATATAGAATAATAGTCCATTAATAGGTCCTGGGAGTTACCTGTACTTACGTCTTCATTAGGATATAACACCTCCCCTTTTTTGGGAGATTCGAAGTTTAGGTCCTGACTTTAAAAAATTCTCCAAAATTTTCCTCCCCCACGAAATGATGTTGGGTCCTCATATCTCCAAGTTACAATTAATATAGCTTTATTTAAAACATATTTCTCGCATTGAATAGAGAATCCACTGGAAATGACTAGATGATGATGAACGACACTTGATTTTAGGTCATCACAATTTGGCTCTTCTGAAACATTTCACGACCGTAATTTTGTTCTGACTGAAGTTTATCTTCAGAGTTTGGCGGAGTCAATAGTGCTTCATTTAATTCTGGACTCAGGGCCTTATCTACAGAATCTTCTGTTTCTTATTCATCTGACATTGTCACAGCTTCCTGTGCATTTAACAAGATACTGTCTTGCTGTGAGCCGGCCAATTTACCAATTCCACATTTTGCTTCAGTTATAAGGGGACTTATACCCTCCACAGGGCATACTTCTGGAACGGCCGTTACTGCACCATTGTCTGCATCACAAATAAATTCTTTATTGTCTTGAATCCCTGGTCGAGTGGAAAGTTTGGTCAAAACTGCTTCAATCAGTTGCTGTTGAAAGCTGTTGAAAGAGCCAAATTGTGACGACCTAAAATCAAGTGTCGTTCATCATCATCTAGTCATTTCCAGTGGATTCTCTATTCAATGCGAGAAATATGTTTTAAATAAAGCTATATTAATTGTAACTTGGAGATATGAGGACCCAACATCATTTCGTGGGGGAGGAAAATTTTGGAGAATTTTTTAAAGTCAGGACCTAAACTTCGAATCTCCCAAAAAAGGGGAGGTGTTATATCCTAATGAAGACGTAAGTACAGGTAACTCCCAGGACCTATTAATGGACTATTATTCTATATATATATATTCTTATGATTTAACTACTGAGTAACTAGATTGTGTATATCTATATTCATCTTATTATAAGCTTGATTTTGACCCATGAATTATTACTATACGATTTACTGTTCCCAAATTATGTTCAGTTTATTGACTATTGTCTCCCACGTTCACAGCCACATTTGGCTTGATCTTGTACAAATATTATTTTCTATTTTATGGTGTGATGTGGTCTGTCTGTCTGGTATACAAAACGAGTATACTTGAAATAAATGATTTTCATAGATTCGTATAGCAGAAGCTGTAATTGGTGTTCTAAACTCAATTGGAAGGGCTAGGCGAACAAGGGACCAATAAGGACACTAGACTGCTCATACCAGTTGAACGTCATTGATTGGCACAGTACTGAGATTAGGAAGAGTCGTATTTCGATTGGTGGATAATTCGCGTGATAGAGGCCAGACATAAAATCAATAAGGAATTAGCATACGTCCTATTATTTTTTATAAAGTCACTACAGATACGTTATGCACAAATGCCCTGGTACGGCCGAGAGTGGGGATAGTCCGCTCTCCCTCTCCAAATGCTCTCACATGACCACGTGTATATAGCCTCTGTCAGGGAAGTCCTACTCGCTGCCTTCTCGCGGCACGGGTGTTGTTTACGAAATTGAGAGGACGAAAAGTGAATGTCCGAGGCTTAAGCCGGGCTCACCAATGGTGCACATGGGCTCCAGTATCCTGAGGGAACAAATGGCGTATGAATCAATCGTTGGTCACCGACTACCATGGGACTGCATCTCCTCACGATGCTCCACTGCCTTGTGGATCAGACCCATAGGTCAAAGGCTCCGGGTGTGACCCCCTAAGAAAACCACCTGTCTCGGTTTGGGCACCCGGACAGTATCACAGTCCTCACACAAATCAAATGAGATTTGTGTTGCGCATATATATCTGGTGCCCCTTCGTACCAATATTTATGTGCTTAAATAAAATAAAATAAAAGTTCTGTTATTCATGCATTATACTATAGATATATCATGAAATTTCTTCATTAGAATAATTGGAGGACGAACCAACTAAGAATGACTCTTAACCTTTTCTATCCTAGGATTTCACTTCTTTCCTCGACTTGTATTGTCTGTATCTAGTCTTTCCTACCATAACTAACACTGTTACTACTCTGGCATTTCTCTTGATAATTTCATCTAGTTGTGCTGATATGGTAAAGCAACTTTAACATGCATAAATTTGTCAGCCTCTTACATTACATATAACTGACTTAAATCAACGCATATCAAACACTTTCATAATATTTCAATTTGAGAAAGACATTTCTAATGATATACTTGAAAATTATCTGAATAGATCAATCCAAAGAACATTTCAAGCAGCAATTCTCTACAAAAACTACCCTAACAGTCTATTTGTGTGTTTCCTCAGAAAAGACAGGTTACTGCTAATGACCAATTGTTTACGCCAGTTCTCCAGCTCCTGTATAACCAGGTAGTAGGTCGCCCATCAAAGATGCTTCTTCGATGCATTCAAGAGCATCTACCTACCAAAGAACAGTACCAATGAATCAAGTTCTTTGTTCTACAACAAGTTTTAGAGTCATGATATTCAGGTTCACTCTTTCATATCATTTACGAGACCCAATCAAATACTACTCAATTTATATACCTAACTAAGCATGTAGAAGTCATAGTTGTTTACAATTTAAAACTTAGATTATACGAGCAGAAAAATACTTTGCTAAAATACCACTTCACATTTTCCCAATTTTATAATATGTCACTCTTATTACATAACAAAGATAAACATGTTCTTGAATTTTTTTGTCTGGTATTATGAAACATTCTAAGTATGCATAATATTTACATAATCTTAACATATAAATAATATTATACATCTTTGGAAAGTATTCCTTAACTGAACAGAGTGTCCCATCCATATTAATGAATTAATTAACTCTAAACTATCAGTTTCTACCATCAAAGCCCGGTGGATATTGTTCAATTTTCATAGCTCGCATCACAGAATAACCTCAGTTCGACAATTATCGAAAACCAGGAAGCACAGGACAGCTGTTTCACTTTTAGGTCTCATCGCCGGCTGCTAACTTTTACACCAATTGGTTAACATTTCTAACCCCAATCAATTACCAGTATTATGCAAAGATTTTCTAATGTTGTTGGCGGGTAACTGCTTTACACCCACAAGGATTGAAATCCACTTGTCATGGCTTATCATTAGAAATCCAAGAATTATCTCCCAAATCGACTACAGTTGTCGTGGTGTGGAATAGTTGTATTGAAGGTCATTGAAACTACCAGAAACTTATGACTGAATGCTAGTATACAAGTCAATAGATCGAGAGGAGACTAATGACAATAGATAACGAAAAATATTCATTTCAATTTATATGAAGGAAACTAACTAGACCAACGAGGCAATTATCAAAAAACACAAGTATAAACTAGAAAAACAAAAAACCTAAATCAGTAGACATAAACGCCTAGGGAAACACGAGGACTAAATCAAAGACATTACTTTTTTTCAAATCACTCAAGCACTTTCAAAAATAGATGAGGATGAGAATTTTGGAAGGGATCTATTGTCTGGACTGAATGTTTCAGTAGACGAACCACACGACACCGAAAATAGAGATGGTGACCAGGAAGCAAAATACACTATTGAAAGATCAATCCAAAGCTTATAGCGATTAATAAACTGAACCAATAACGTCGTTTCGACATTGTAAAAAGTATGGATAAATTCCAAGATTGATTAAACTCACTTGAGTAACCATCGACGCAACATCACCACTATGAGATGGTAATAACACTGTATTAGTTGTCTTCGCTAAAGCACTGAAAGCTTCTATGTACTGTTCAGCTACTGTAAGCTGTACTGCATCTGCTCCACGCTAAAAAGAAAATACAAGAAAGTGAATTATTAGTACATTTATAGAAAACCTTTCTAATCGTAAAATCACAGAAAACTGTGAATATATGATACAATTAATTAGGTTCAAAGGTACTCTACTCTCATTATGGCAACTTAATGTTTTATGCTCTAAACGACCAAACAGTTAATCATTTGAGAGATATTGTAAGATTCACTGTAATGAGGCATTCAACTAGTTCAAAACGGCCGGACAGATAAAAGATGTAACAACCAATAAGAGGAAACTAAGTCTACGATAGTGACTTAGGCATATGTTACAAATGTAATTCCAGCGATTTTCACATAGTATTTGATTTGCTAACGCCGAAACTGGTTGGAAAAAGCGAAAAGATGGTCAGTGTACGGCAAGATACCGGGGTATGGAAAAAAGCTGTATAGAACTTGAACCTGTTGGTTTATTACAGCTGGGATCTTAGAGATGATAAGAATAATTGGCTTGAGACATCAAAATATATGAATCAGAATAGGAGCAGACGATGTTCTTTTCTGTAGTTTACGTTTTCACTCTTCATAAAAGTGAGGGGAACTTCTTCAACTGAAAAAAATCCTCCCTGGTTGTATTTTCGAACTAATTTGTTTCTCCTATTATTAACTATTTACATTGCCGACCGTAGCTGCTACATTGAAGTAGTGGTCGGGCTTTCCTATCATGATGAACCAATCGAGCTATATTGGCTGGAATGTATGTTCCTGTAGGTTCTACCATGCCAGGTAGGTCGATTGGAGAACGGTAAGACTAAAAGCAGCAACTCAAGGTCTGAGGGCGAAGTCGTACTGCTGACTGTAGAGGGGGGTGACAGCAGTAAGGTGTTTCCCTCGGACAACTAGCATCTACAGCGATGCTGCCTTCTCACAAGGAAGGAAGGGGTTAGAAACGGTCGACCCTAAAAATGTCACGCCTCACCTTACCTCACGGATTTCCGTCTCCGGCGGTAAGGTCCATTGAAGAACGGAGCTAACAGGTCAAAAAAACCCACAAAAAGGCCGTGCGTGACCGGCCTCAAGCAGTTGTCCCCTCGACTCTGCGGTCACGCTCCCAGGTCGTTCAGACCAACATTAATCCAACTTCCTTTCAGGTCCCTCAAGAAATACCCTTCCACGGTGTGAGCAGCCGGGAAGTGATATTAGCCCTCATACCCGTAACAACACACGAGACCAAGTTGGTCACTTTCAAATCCTTCCTAAACCTCCTAATAACTCTCTTATCTCCACGACTAACCCTTCTCACGACCTTTTATCGCCTCGCACCACTAGGGCGAACGATTCGTGTACACGGAACGTTATTCCTGGTCTCCTGAAACCACGCTCTAAACTATATGTAGGAACACTCAACGTCCAAACATTATGCCCAATAGGACAACAGGCCTCCTTAGCTAGGACTTTAGAACCTCACACTATCGATGTGTGTTGCGTCTCCGAAACGCGCATACAAGATCCGAGTAGCGTCGCTCACTCGACCTCACCATGTCATAATAAAGAACCATTTCGATTCACACTTCGTGTATCTGGAAGCCCTGATGCTGCTTCCCATGGCCTCGCTGGAGTAGGTATAGCATTAAGTCCTAGGGCAGAACTAGTTCTTTTAGACTGGATCTCAGTAGACAGTCATCTGTGCGCTATCCGACTAAACGGAACAGTAAGGACTCGGAAAGATAGGGACACTCAACGTTGCCTCTTTGTCGTCTCTGCCTACTCTCCATTGACTGCAGCTCAGATGATGTAAAAGATGAGTTTTACAGAAAGCTTTTCGACCTTCTCCAAAAAGCTAGGCGCTCTGATGTAGTAATAGTGACTGGTGACTTTAATGCTCAAGTAGGAAAACTAAGCGAAAGGAAAAGACACCTAGGTGGATCTTGTGGTGTACTGGCTCACTTAGTTCATTTTACTCCCTTTCGTTCCTCTACCACTTTACAATTTCATTTTCGTAACTTTATGGAGGATATTTATTTTGGTGCCCATATACACTACTATGGTGTGCCCAAATATTTACATGAAAATTAGGATTGACCAATGAAATATGAGAAATTATATGATAAACAAAACTAACCACTCATAAGTAATACTGTTAAAAAACACATCTCACAAACGTGCCAATATATACTACTTAATACAACACTTGGAATTCCGATGCCAAAACTACACAACTAGAAAGAACATATAGCCACAAAAATATTCTACTAAGTTATAAAACTTGAATATTCCTAATTTTTAAGCCTTATTTAATGACATCTAATATTTTAAACCTGGTATATACCACTAAACAAGTAGGCACCTCAAATGGATTGATACGAATATTGGTCAATATTAGAATGAATTGTTTGACAAAAATTCGACTCCGAGTATAGAGAAGCCATTATATATTAAAAGTTTAATTTGAAATAACCTCAGCGATCGAAATGTGTAAAATTTCAACATGCACTTTTATTTTTTTCCTTCATATAAAAACAAATTCACCACCGAGTATCAACTATTAATAACTCAATCTTACACATACACACACACACAATTCATTCAGTCATTTATCTACACATTGTGAACTTCTCACATGAGCCACATTTAACTGAGAGTCATGTTATTCTATTTACTAAAGTCAACATCTAACTATGATTGCAGTAGCACAGTATTGATTTGATTGTTAAACGCTATATATTTCTTCGATGATTTTGATTATCACCCCGAAGAAGTCCAGACAAGTTTGATGGACGAAACGTTGGAATTACTTAAATTTCAATTGCTGAGATTGTTTTAAATATAATTTCCACTTGTAATGACCTCAAATGGATGCTTAAATTTCTATAAAATGTCAGTTTGAAAATGAAAAACTAAACATTCAATAGGTGTATGATTGTTTAGTAGAGAATAAATTTATCCTTAAAACTTTAGTGATAACTTTCCTTCAATGTACTGAAACATATTTTTTACCTTACTACCGATCGCACGGGCAATGATTTGAATAGACTGAGCTCGAGCTTCTGCTAGACGTTGGATAGCTTCAGCTTCACCTAAACATTAAGAGGGAAAGTCAAATCAAAATTCTTCGGTTTAATATACAATAAAAAAATCCTGGAACCATAGAGAATCAAGACGTTTTACGATGATAATAATGACTGAATGATAATCTTTACTACTTCCAAAAATACGTTCTTTTATCTATGTGATGGAATTTCATCAAGACAGTTTATATGTTACGTACATTACTCGTTTTGATGGCCATTGTTAGTTAAATCCCAAGGCTGTACAAATTTCAGAAGACAATGTTAAGTGTTGACTACAGTTTATACAGCTAGTGGAAGAACTCAACTTTGGTTAGATTTAAGTCCATCGGGACGTAGGGAAAAATAACGTAGAAACATCGTTCTACTGGACAGTTACTTTTGCGCTAGAAGAACATGAACAACAGTAAGTGAGGAGAAAATTCATTGGTACAGCTTAATGAGATATAAGCTGGAAAAACTGGAATTCAGCCGCCGAAAAAGTGAAAATGGAACGCATTTACAAATCAATGAGTACATAAAAAATAGAAAACACTTCACCGAAATCTTCAGCACGAATCTAAGGGATACAGAATCAATCATAAGGTAAACTTTTCAGTCGTAGCTACACCTGCCAGTTGTGCGATCGGCATTAAAGTTAGAATATTAAATAGCTGCTTCAGATATAACATCAAATGACAGCTTCCAAAAAACAACCATATAAGCAAATTGAAATAACTTAGACAAAATGGAATATGCCATGGAAACGAACTGGTGAATGGAAGATTAAGAATGATATCAGAAATATAAGCACAATGGAATTGAAACGGCGTAGAAACAGTAATTGGACCGTCAAACTGAAATACGTCATTTCCTTAGATAACTAGTTTCGAGTCCGTCATCAACGTTTCGCTGTCTGTGTTAGTCCAGTCACATACGAATACGCTCTAGCTGTATATCCAAAGTAACAGACCTTACTATGTCGCCATTGTCGTCCACCTTTCCATAATTGGAGCGCTCAGGTGTTATAAGCGTACGTAGTATTTGAACTGGGTAGAATATCTAAACGATTATGCAGCATTTAATTAAAGTTTCAGAAACTATGAAACTCATTTTCTCAACTAATCAGATATGTCTTGGGAATAATACCTTCAATTATGATGATATTAGCAGTGTTCGCTTTCCGGATAATTATTTGCAAAAGTTTTAGTGCAAAATGAGCAGCACAGTAATGAAGAAAATTGAACACTTACCTGAAGCTTTATTTACAATTTCAATCTGGTGACCCTCTGACTCTAATACCTGGCTACGTTTTAAACCCTCAGCTCGATTAATAGCAGCCTCACGTTGTCCTTCCGACTCTAAAATGGATGCACGTTTTTTTCGTTCTGCTTCGACTTGCATTTGCATAGCTTCTTTGATTTTTTGTGGCACCTGGACATCGCCTAAAATATGTGTATAAATACATCATAATCACATCACAACTACATTTTACTTACGAATTTCATAACGCAAACACTCAATACCCCAAGGTTCTGATGCTTTGCCTAAAGCTTGTACGATTTGAAAATTTAATGCTTCTCGTTCTTTAAAAACATTGTCCAGAATTATCTTCCCGATTTCTGATCGCATAATTGTTTGAGCTAACTTCAATGATCAAACAAAAAAAGGATTTTGAAGTCAAGTTGAAACGAGTAATTTAAATAAAAATGTAAACAAGCCTTAATGATAAAAAAATGGATAACTGATAGTCTAGATTTACAAAATAACTCCGCATGAAACAATTTTTTTAAGATTTTATGAGACTGAAACACTCAATCTCAACAGGTTGGTTCATATTCGTTTCCCTCTTATTATAGGCTTTATTTTGACCTATGAACTAGTATTACATGATTTACCATTCCTGAATTACTGTTCCCCACATTCATAGCCACATTTGGCCAAATCTTGTACAAATATTTGATTGGTATATAAACTCAGTATGATTCTTATTGCAGAGGCTGTTATTGGTGTTCTAGACTTGACTGGCTGGGTCAGGCAGAGGCAGGACCGATAAGTACTCTAGACAGCCCGTACGGGTTTCGTGTGGTCCGATAGGTAAATCGCTGCTCTCTAATTGGCGGTATTATCAAGTTATATATTAACAGGGCATCCAGGCGGTCACAAGATATAACAACCTTCAACCTACCTGCAGTCCCTACGAAGGAAGAAGTACAACAACAGGTCGATCTACGTTCCAGAAGGTGGTCACTTCGACAACGACAACAAACGATCAAGACGCAAGTGAACCCCAAGAACATATGCAACTAAAAAGGAGAGGTGTCGGGGATGCTAGGTCCCCAAAAATCACTTGGTAAACGTTTCATTTTTGTAATTTTATTTTGGAAATTTGAATTCCTCATTTTCGCTCCAAGTGTCCACTTTTACATTTAGTTTGTATCTCCCATTTGGAAGGACCATAAATGTCATTGGTTCGTTTTCTCTTTTAGTACACTAGTTTGTGACGTTTTCCAAAGAAATTTTTTTACTGTATATATACTCATGAGCTGTGTGCCTGTTCATTCGTGTTTCCGACTGTTCGTGGGATATACATTTCCCTAAGTTGAATCTGGCCTTCTCCCTCTAGTTAACAGGGTTGAGGCGCAGTGGAATAGCTTAGCTTATCCTGTTGTAGTGTTGCTGACTTTCGTTTCGTTCACTGGTTTTAGGTGATATCGTAATCTTTTCAAACGTAGCAACCACAGAGCTGCAGATAGATATTAATAATAAACACATATATTAAGACAAGGGGTTTTTAAAGATTATTTAACCAACTAACATCACCTAGACAAGTATTGAAAATAAAAGTGCTTAACAACTATTTTATTTTAATTTAAGACTACTAGTACAGACAATCAACATTTTTATCTTCCCAACCGATTTTACTGGCGAGTATATAAAGTCATTTTATAAATTCTTAAATAAGTTGCTTTCATATGCTTCGCGTAGCCTAACATTACATATTAAAGTAATATGCTACAACTACACTACTATTTGTTGTAGTGTGGATATGTTGCGAACTATCATGCTCCAGTATCTACAAATTAAGCTTCCTGATGAATTTACTCACCGAATCTATCTTCAACTTCATAAAAACGTCTAGTTGGTTCCTCCTGAGTTGGTTCAAAAGTAAACATGAGCATTTAGAGACAAAGACATGATTAAAACTTAATTGACAGACTCAATGATTCTCTTCAATGTCATCTAGTAATGACCTGTAAGGTTCCATGTTGTTTCTTTTTGTCCATACTACACTAATTCTTGATACTGGAGTTGAACAATATTTACAGTCAAAGTTTAAAATTAATAGGATCAACACAAAATATAAGTGAACATCTAAAATTTCTTAATCTACACACATTCGATATATACAAGCAAAGTTATTTATTTATTTATTTATTTATTTAAACACATAAATATTAGTACAAGGAAGCACCAGATACATATGCGCTATACAAATCTCATTCGATTTGCTTGAGGGCTGTGATACTACCCAGGTGCCCAAACTGAAGCAGGTGGTTTTCTTAGGGGACCACAACCGGAGCCTTTGACCAAAAGATCTGATCCACAAGGCAGTGGAGCATCGTAAGGAGATGCAGTCCCATGGTAGCCGGTGATCAACGGTTGATTCGTACGCCATTTGTTCCCTCAGGATACTGGAGCCCATGTGAACCATTGGTTTAGAATCAGGGTTTTCCAACTTCCCTAGGTGGACCCTCCGTGTCCACCAACCCGGTTAAAGCGCCGGACATTCGCTTTTCGTCCTCTCAATTTCGTAAACAACACCCCCGCCACGAGAAGGCAGTGAGTAGGACTTCCCTGGCAGAGGCTGTATATTCGCTGGCCATGTGAGAGTATTTCGAGAGGGAGAGTGGACCCCCCACTCTCGGCCGTACCAGGGATTTGGGGGCACAAGCAAAGTTACATATTTTACTATGATTTAAAGCAATCACTATGATTTAATAGCAACTATCTACTCAAAAGTACAATTAGTTTTTCATATTCTAAATGGCCTGAAGAAAGCTTTCAAAAAAGTGACTCATATATAAAGAGGAATATAATTCAAATAAGTTGAACAGTAATAGGAACCATTAAAAATGTACCTGAGTAATTGCAAATTCAGCCTCGGACACCCCATATGATGCTAAATAAGGATTTTTGACTTTAAGGAAGAGAACACCGTTCAATTGTAAAACGACATTATCTAGAATTAAAAGGTTAATCATTTAGATTCTTGTTCATCTTTAAACATTATCATAAATTTAAAAGAATTAGTCCCTTTGATAAATTTCGATAATGCTATGAGAAGACGAAGGTTATCAGAATTATGTGATATATTTTCGCAATGCATTTCGAACAATCTGATCACAGATACACTTGTTAAGATAATTTTATATGAAAACTAGAAGGTCAACTAGACAGATTAAAGGTAAACCGTAACAAAGAAAACTAAAGTATCAGAAGGGGTTTTGTGGATGTTATAGTAATTTCAATAGTCGAGATTATGAGTCAATTAGAGATAGACCACCATGGGAAACCGGGAAGCATTGGACGGCCGTTTCGTTCTATTGTGGGACTCCTCAGCAGTGAGCATACACGGTCCCGCCTCACGAGATTCGAACCCGGGACTTATCAGTCTCGCGCGCGATCGCTTAACCTCTAAAACCACTGATCCAGTGCTTCCAGGTTTTCCAAGGCGGTCTAGCTTCAATTGACTCATGATTTCAACTATTGAAAAAAATAAAGTACACAAAAATAATGTTATAACCACTCTGGATAATAAACCAGTATTACCAGGGTAGGTTAAGGGCAAGAACAAATTGTTTTTGAACACATAATAGGGTTTTAAGTTACCGTATAGCCAAGGCTTTAATAAACCTTAGTATACGTCTTTGAAGGATTTTGTACAACACTACAAATGGTGAGTTGATATCAACCTCATGACCGGTCTCAATCAAATGTTTAGCAATTGAGGAAAATGTCTGTCTATCCTGTGACATATGACCATTAGAATTCATTGTCATACACTTTATCAAAGAATATTAAAGCGGTTGAATTTAAACTGCTAGTAGTTCGTGGAAAAAGACAAAATCCATTCAAATACAAATGCAATAGGACATTGAAAAGCATTACATTTATCCTTCAGTTGATCAGCAGTTATTCACTAACAGTTTAAACGGATGATCGATAATAAGCCTCCAACTTTTAGCAAATTTGAGACTATTTGGGAATGAACAATAGTTCAACACTAATAAACTCTACAAACCATGAGAGGATGATGGACTGAGACTATCAGTCAGTGTTAAATCTATCGAAGTTCACAAAACAGAGATTTGTCTAAAAAAGCGATTCTCTATTGAATAATAAACATAAATTAGTCACAAACCTCAACTTTCGAGGTGTCTCTGGCGTTTACCGCGTCTGTAAGTCTGAAATAAACAAGGCTTTGATACTGCAAATGACAATTGTTAACTGTGTCTAAACTTGGTAACAGTTGATCAATAAGTAAAAACTGAACCAAGAGAAAACAATATGGAAACTGTTGAGTTTAAATAAGGGTTAAACAAATGCACGAAATTGTGAATAATTTCTACAATGATTGACATAAAGTAATTACAATTATAAATACAATAAATGTTATAAGTATATGTACATATTCCAGAATATCACACGACAAACTTGCGTTACAACGTACGCGCAGAAATTGCTAGGAATACAACTATTTACTGATTATTAACAAGTAGTATAAAACAAAACACAAAAGAGTCAGAGGGAAGTGAGTAAGGACAGAGAACGTAAAACAGACTTAACAGTCAGATTGACTGAATTATCATGCAGATTCTGAGGACTTAATTTCATATCGTCTCACTGAATATGGTCGCTGATCAGTTCTATCTTATAAGAACTAAAATCTCATTGTCATAATCATATAAAAGTCAGGGATTGTTAGTTTAACTAATCATCCAATACCATATAAACTCAGGAACGCCAAACACGGTGAAGTTTAACGAATGTGAAATTTCTGTTCTTATTATATTTTGTCATGCATCTTTTTTTAATAACAACACTTTCTTCAAGTTGCTCACCAGAAACTGATGTTTTTCCCGAAGACTTTATCATCGGATTGGAGTATGCTAACGACAAAGTTCCGTTACACTAAAATTAATAAACTCTAGTTATAAGATCGCTAGAGGGCTAGTGATGAAGTTAGATGTAAGGTAATAGTAAGAGATGATAAATAAATATTTGAGGCTATTAACCTTTGCTGACCAAGATGGCTAAAACATGAGTTACACAACCCCCTGCCCGTAACATTTACTGTATTTGTTTTCGTTTCCATTCCTGTGGTTAGTATCATCACTTGTTTCATTTTCGCTTCACCAGGCGAGTTTTGACTTTCGAAAGTCTTAACTAGCTTAAATCGTTTCGGTTATTGAAGTGGTTATGTCTCTGAAAATAAGTGCCAATGTTAAACTTAAAAATCCAGAAATCGTACAAGTTATATTGGCTTATTTATTTTTATTTTATTTATTTAAACACATAAATATTAGTACAAGAAAACACCAGATACATATGCGCCACACAAATCTCATTCGATTTGTGTGAGGGCTGTGATACTACCCAGGTGCCCAAACTGAAGTAGGTGGTTTTCTTAGGGGACCACAACCGGAGCCTTTGACCTATAGGTCTGATCCACAAGGCAGTGGAGCATCGTGAGGAGATGCATTCGCATGGTAGTCGGTGACCAACGATTGATTCATACGCCATTTGTTCCTTCAGGATACTCGAGCCCATGTGCACCATTGGTTTGGAATCAGGATTTTCCAACTCCCCTAGGTGGACCATCCGTGTCCACCAACCCGGTTAAAGCGCCGGATATTCGCTTTTCGTCCTCTCAATTTCGTAAACAACACCCGTGCCACGAGATGTCAGTGAGTAGGACTTCCCTGACAGAGGCTATATACGCGTGGCGATGTGAGAGCATTTGGAGAGGGAGAGCGGACTCTCCCCACTCTCGGCCGTACCAGGGCATTTGGGGACATTGGCTACTTTCAAAACACCCACCAGTAGACTGAGGATTGGAAAACATCCAGGTTCAACTAAAACTCTTAATCACTTTAATCTTGAGGGTCTAAAATTCTGTTAAGTTGCTACAAATAAATTGTCTACATTTCACCTGACAATATATGAACCTCCTGCTGTTCGTTTAGCTTTACGTCCTTGAGGTAAACATTCACAAGAGCAGTTGCAGGGGTAAGTAAGCATAGACCAAATAACAAATTTTTGTCTATACCAAGGAGAAATGTGTAGAAAGTAAACAACACTGAGAGTATCCCGACAATCAAACAAAACTGTGAAGGATAGCATCTATGAAAAAAGATCAACTAATGTATACTAAAATCATCAGTCTGACATGCACTGTGTCGAAAATATTGCAAACTATCATACTTCAAAAATAAAGGAAAGACTCAAAAAAAATTGGTGTATGACTGAAATGGTCTTACAACTAGTTTGTGTATAGAGTTTATTTCCAGATAAATTGCTGGAAAAATGTGGTTGTAGGCTTAATATTTTTAAAAAGATCAAGAAATAATGTATCTGATTACCTGAGGTAATGGCAGACTGATCTGGAATTTCAATGGCCACTTCTTTCAATGACTGTACATAAGCGACGCGATCTAGAATGGGTATACAAAAATTGAGTCCCTGTGATACGTTGTAGCGATAATTTCAAAAACTAACTGGTTCCAGCGTCCTGTGAATTTTCCTAACTTTCAATAACCCAAGCTTCTTTCTCTGGAACGATCAATACCCCTAAATTTATGGGTGCTTGTGATGTGTAGTCACGACTGCTAGCATATACCTAGTGAAATAAAAACATTCATATAGAAAGTGAGAATAAACAGTTTGCATAATCAAACATAAACTTAGGTGTCATATAATTGGTTATTTTGAAAATGGCATATAAAACGTAAGTGAAATACAAATATCTAAGCTTAGTTTAATAACTATTTTCAGTGGAGTTTTTCAATATTCGTATAATGTATAAGCAATCCAAATTCCGAAAGCACGACACTGAGAAAATTACTAATCTAACAATTCTAATGGGTCAGAATGACTTTTAAGAGCCACTCTCAAGCTGCGTTGGTTTCATAGATTCCCATACTTATTATTTACTTATTTGAACACATAAATATTGGTACAGATGGGCCATATACATATGCGCCACACAAGTCACTTGATTTGTATGTGGGTTGTGATACTGCCTGGGTGCCCAGACCGAAGCAGGTGATTGCCACATAGTTTAAACACTACAACTGTATGAACAATCAAGTCTATGAACCTTAATAATAGTGAGGGATGAAAAGAGTCGAAAACATTGGCTGAAGTAGACACAACGTTGGTGAACCTTATGGGTGTTAAACTAAGGACCCAATTACTATTAAAAACACTGGACAAAAAATTATTGACTTATCTGACTTTACTAATTGTCTTATTTCCAACGCATGGTAGTGACATGAATAACCAAAACGTCAAGTACATGTTTGTACACACATTAATGAAACCTGCTGTGCGAGGTCTGGTAATAATACCTGGCTATTCAAACAGAAGTAGTAATAGGGGGATTTTGACATGCGATCCGGTGATTTAAAGCCTACCGGTTTAAACACTGTGCTAGTTCCTTAAAATACAACACACGTGATGGCTTGTGACTGTAAACATATTTCTACTACATGTCTGTTGTTCTGAATTTACTCATCTACTGACTCGTTTTCTATAATCTTTTTCGTGTCATACCTTCGACTAATGAAGCATTTGTCACACTAAGCTTCTATTTAAAGCGATGTTTCACACACACACATATGTATCCACTGAAACTACAAAATGTACCAACCGCATAGATACAAATGGATCTTTGAAAAAAAACAAGAACGGTATGTAGAAAAAATATATATGGACAACAATAAACTGTTTGTTATTCAGAGACACTAAAAGTGAATTGATTTTCGCCACCAAAATTACTAGTGAGACATCAAGTGAATTCTGTGAGTAATTTTTATCACGAAACCCTGAGTCAGTTAGTTAGCCACTCACAAACGAAGTCAAACCAGGTATGTGCATCAGCCTGCGTCATCCACCTCAAATCAACACGAGACAAAATTAACAAAATAGGGAACAATATAAACTAAAGCTGAAATTTAGAGATAAGTTCAATTTACTAGGAAACGAACGAGATTGGGGGATAAAGAATAGGGAATAAAACCGAGCTCAAATTTAGAATACTTGATTTTTATTTATTTATTTGGACACAAAAACTGATACAAATGGGTGCCAAAATAAATATACAACACACAAGTAAGTGAATGGAGAGATAGAAGGGTGAATACAATCAAAAAATAAGCAAAGTGATCAAGAGTAGAATATAATGGGAAGGCAGTTTAGTTAGAAAGATATGGTCAAAAAGAGTCTTTTTAGTTAAAGTAATTTATCTCACTTTTGTGAAGTAAAGGTGAACTACAGCGAGGCCTCCAAGGTCTTCCATTTTGAGCCATTTCTGATATCTGGAGCCACTGATTTGCACTATATCTAGGACCTCAACTGGGTGGTAGTGATAGGCCGACATACCCCAGTTCCGTATGGCTTTCTTTCACGACCCAGGTCCATGTCTTGAACTGACCACCTCTTCGTTTTTCAAAAAAGTTCCAGTGTGAACGTTCGTAGCCCATGCCCAGGCCACTGAAGCCCGTGTTTAACGATCGTGAAGCCAGATGAATTGACGTCAGTGTCTAAACACACACAATGCTGAACCTCAGGTTTACTAACATGGTGTTGCCACTGAATTTCTGTAGTCTTTTACGCAAGCAACGACAATCAATACAGAGCCTACAAACATCCTCAACCGGGAGATACCAGGTTTCCCGAGTATAGAGTGGGACTGCTCGCTCCGACGAGTTGTAACCCCAAACTTGCAGACGAACCAACATCACAACAGCACAAAAGATGACCCAGATTAAGCATGAGCCGATTAGCCCTTCATAATGCGTAGATTTATCTAGTCAATCATTCCACCACCAGCTCTGGCATAGCTATACAGGTATATAAACCTTTCAATTACTTTTAATGGCATATCGCCAACAGCGAATGTAGACAAAGACAGACTTGATGAAGTACTTTGAATTTAGGGGAAAAGAGAACACCATAAAAACAGACAAGAATGAAAGACTACGTATGTGTGCATTGCAAAGTCAAAATTATCATCGCACGGTAACACATTATCTGCATACTCAAAGCCGAAAAGTCTTTTTCCAATATCAACACCGCAATTAATTAATTCCGTCAGAGCTGTTTCCAATGTGTCCTTGATGATAATATTGATCAATCCTGCCCGGCCCTCCTGTTTAGATGGAACAATGGAAAGAGGTAGCCCTATGTTCTTGCTCTCCCTGAGGTGCTTGTGTGCACTATGAAGTGGTGTACTTTATAACAAGGATCTGATTAGATCACCAATCTAGTGAATTACTTTCACATTACAGTGCTCTTAAAGCCAGTCATGAATGCGTAGCTACGGCTATTTTCTTAATCTTGTGCCCGACATATTGAAGTTCGTGCTTTACTA
This sequence comes from Schistosoma mansoni, assembly GCF_000237925.1. Classification (NCBI taxonomy): domain Eukaryota; kingdom Metazoa; phylum Platyhelminthes; class Trematoda; order Strigeidida; family Schistosomatidae; genus Schistosoma; species Schistosoma mansoni. The sequence goes on along the minus strand of NW_017386028.1, from coordinate 484,932 downwards.
TTCGTAAACCTTTGTTCAATCGGAGTTTTGTCAACTTAAAATGACAAAGTACCGCATTATTTTCTATGTTGTTAAGTGCATTTGATAACATGTTAACAACTAAAACCAAGTCATTCGTAAAATCAACAACAAATACTTGCTTAGCTTTCACACATAAGTATCTTGAGATCACAGCAGGTCAAACTGATGGACAATCGTTAATCGCCAATCTGATGAAACCGGGGTTTTTCAAAAGGTACTAACACAAAGAATGATCACTTCAGTGATTAGGGAACCAAGTTTTCAACTGATGTCACAACTTTGGGCTCCTCCTCACTTATTCTAGTTATTGTGGTCAGGCAGTATTAATAGCGTTCACAATGTGATTGAAGACGGGTTAGGTCAATTAATAGGACTTTGCTGGGATAGAAGGTAACACGCTCACTACTGTTTCGCAGTTACAAGAAAATTCCAAGCTAGAAATTATTAGAGACCATGACTCTTGCTAAAAACAAGCTGTATTATATTGCCGAACTTAAACTTACTTTAGAGCGTACGGCTCTTGATAGGAAATGTCACTTAACTAGAAATCAGTGTACGTTTGGGCCCAATGTTAGGTCACTAATTTTTTTGAGAAAATTACTGTTTTATGTTCAAGCTTGTTGAAAGACTGATGTTGTGAGATAGCGATGTAAAATACATGTAAAGGAATTCACGGAAGAGTAGTAATGCGACTTCACCCTGGACGAATGAGCAATAAAAAAAAATCCGAACTACATTACACTTAGGATGTAATCAGTGTCAGATACAGGAGCTCCATGTAAATTTTTCCAAACGCCACGCGATTCTCAGTGTAGCATCGCAAAACACACTTCATTAAAAATCCTGACGAATTATGAGCCAAGTAATGGTATACCTTATTTAGAACATGACCCCCAGTTAATATTAATTACATTCCGATCTTAATTAGGTTTGTAGTAAATATAGTCGCGCACAAAACTGGGAAAAGACAAAAAATCGGGCACTAAGACAATACCAGAGTTCTGACTAGAGCAGACAGCCTGTAAGAGCTACCAATATTCCAGAAAACAGTTTGCATGAGTGTTTTGCGTAGTATAATTTCACCGTTTGCCAGAACTATGACAATTATGACCATCATATTGTTAGCCAATCGCTTAGAATGATATTTTAGAAGCATTTACAAATAAAAGACATAGCTAACCCTGGAAAGTCGACAACTTGAACGACCAATGATACTACGAATCATGTTGACTGCGACCTACAGTCTTAAATTCCCTCCTTTACGAAATCAAATAGTTCAAATAGTTTTAGACGGAACAGAAGAAGCCTTTGCTTAACAGCCTTTCGTATCTAGTAGCAGTGGACCACCGATACCTCCAGGCAGGAACCTAGGTATATTAACGACAAACGAGGAAAAAGAAAAAAGTTGGTAAATCATAGTAAGATACCGTCCTTAGTCCTTAATAATATACCACGTTTTCTCTCAAAGAACCCCTGGGAAATCTCTTGGACTAGCTCAGCCGGCGACGAATTCCAGCATTCAACTACTCTTAAGGAGTAAAAGGTGTGTATACAGTCCGTTCCGCTGTGTTGTGTCTCCTGTTTCTGGGTGTTACCTCTAAGATAAGTTCTCGACATCGGATGCTGACTACATTAGTTTGAATGGACTCACCTAGCCAAAGGCGCTCGGTCATGCATCCGCATCAGATCACGAGTTTGAACGCCGTGCTCAACATCCCCTGCAATCATTAGCCAGCCTAGATCAGAAGATTCTCGATATATTGGTAGCCTATCAAATATACTTCGAACCCCCTCAATTTTGACATTTGATTTTAGTAGGTGGGTACAATTTATGGTAGGTGTTACGGGTTCAAGCGCTGTCAAACTTCAAATACCTGTGGCATTCTTATTGATGAGCACAATATGTTCTGGTACACCAACCCTTACACTGTGAGTCTGTTCCTTTTTGGAAATTCAAAACTCATTGCTTTATTTTAATTTTTCTATATTGTGATATTTTTTCGAGTTTTCAGATATTTTTTCCTCGCTCATTCTCGTATTTGATATTTCCCAATGACGGAACAGACACCTAATGTTCTTAAGTTAAAGACTATGTCCCACCTTCGTTTCAACTAATGCCCTTCTGGCCAGACAACATCGAAGCCCGGTTCTGCCCCTCAGAAGCCATTTTCTACGAGCACGGCGTGACTAATCCACGCGCACGATTCTTCACGGTGGCAAAGGCACTACCACACATAATCAACAGGTACGTCGCACCTCGTATGTTTACTTCTGATGTTTCGGAACCTTACGAAACTTTTAAACGGTCCATTCTGAAACGTGGAGATTTAATCTATCGACAAAGGTTAGATTAACTGCTTAATAACATCGATCTGAAACATGGCTCAGCAACAGACATGTTGCTGCGAATGAGAGAGTTAATTAGTTAAAGAACTTTCGATGGTGAAGTGTTTAGACAACTTTTCTTGTCTAAACTTCCTCAACAGGTGCAAACAGTACTTGTTCCATTTCAAAATAACGCCTTAGACGAGCTGGCTGCATCTGCTGACCGCACCGTAGAAATCACGAAATCTTCTAATGCCGAGATTTTTTTCAATCAAAGAAAAGCCAAAAACGATCCAGAATGACTCTACAGAACTATGTCATACACTTACACGCTACCCTAGATTTCGTAATGATCGTAAATGGTCACATACTCCTCGAAGAAGCACTTCATGTAGGCAATCTGTCTCTAGACACAGGAGACGGATAACCCTGACTGGTGCTAGCATCATAACCAGTATGAGAAGTCTTGCAGAAAAACCTGAACTCAAAATTTACCGACACGAAAAACAATTTGGGGAACTTCTTTAGCCGGCACGCGTTAACGGCAACCGTAGCCGGCAGACATATCCGTCTGTCATACGTCAGAGATGTGATCACGAAAGTTCGCTAGCTTGGCGATACTGGCACAGAAGTTAGAGTTATTCTTGCAAATTCTAACTACTGGTTTCACGAATCTGATTTCAACTTACAGGCGGCAAACGGAAAGTCAATCGCCACATATGGTCAAAGGTACGTTTACCTTAACGTGGGTTTACGCAAACCTATCCACTTGATTTTCGTTGTTGCAGATATTTCTATGACAATCACTGGTATAGACCTCCTCCAACACCACAATCTACTCATCGATACGCGCAATCGGAGGCTAGTAGACGGAAACACTAATTAATCAGTTTGCGTTACTTCTTCTTTCCTGCTGCAGATTATCCCCAGTCACAATTAGGCGCACAACCATTACTCGATAAGTACTATGTGATATGACAACTGCAACCGAAATCGCCGTGTGTAACCAGCAATGTTGCACACATCACGACCACCTGTATTCTCGAAAGCACGCCGACTAGCCCCCGGAAAGCTGAGGTTGGCTAAAAACAAATTCGACCACATGGTAGATTTAGGAATCATTCGACCGTCAATCAACCCATGGGCATCTTTCTTGCCCATTGGCCCTAAAAAGGACAGTAACGATTGGCGTCTAAATGCTGACTATTGGAGTTTGAATGCAAAAACCATTCCCGGTCGTCACCCGTTGACTCACATTCACGATTTCACAGCTACCTTGAAAGGCACAACTGTCTTTTTGAAAATTGACTTGGTTAAAGCCTATAACCGAATCCCTATAGCTACTGAAGATATTCGAAAAACCGCTATCATTACTCCCTTCGGATCCTACGAGTTTTTGCGAATGCCTTTCGGCCTAAGAAATACTGCTCAGAGTTTCCAATGGTTTTTCGAGGTCTCAACTTCATACATGTGTATGTCGATGACTGCCTGATAGAAAGCTCGGACAGATGATCTCATCTCCAGAATCCGAACGTTGTGAACGGACGACTGCAAAAGCACGGCATTACTGTAAACATTCAGAAATATCAAATCGGAACCAACTCCTTAGTTTCTTCGGACACATTATTGACGCTCAGGGCTTTCGACCTCTTAAAAGCAAAGTAGCGGCCATTCCGGATTACCCGGAACCGACCACCATTAAGCAATTGCGCACATTTAACGGCCTTGTAAGATTTTATAGATGGTCCATACCCAAATCCTATAATCTGGAGGATACCGCACGAAAAGCATTCTCCACAGTTAAGGAACTTATCGCAAAGGCAACCATGTTGGCACATCAGGACACTCAAAGGCCCATTACTATCACAGTAAACGCATGTGACTCAGAAATGGGAGGAGTCTCACAACAATGGGTTAACTACTCTTGGCAACCTTTAGGATTTTTCTCGAGACGGTTACTAGACACTGAATCTAGGTACAGCACGTTCGGCAGGGAACTATTAGCTATGTATTGTGCTGTACGGTATTTCCAACATTCCGTCGAATGAAGAGAATTCACGCTTTTTACTAATCGTAAATCCCTCACATTCTCTTTATGCTCATCTCACCTCGTGAGTCTCCACAAATGGACTACATTTCGCAGTTTACTTCAGATATACAACACATTTCTGTAGCGACACAATGTAGTTGCAGACGCCTTGTCTCGTATAACTTCCTTGAACAGTTTCCAAGGAATCGAATTCCCGAAACTCGCCCAGCTTCCAAAAGAAGACATTGATCTTCAGCACAAGTTATCTTCAACTACCCTGAAACTGCATATTAAACAGATGGGAAGAAGTAAGGAAACCTATGTGACACATCTCCAGGTAGGGATCTCACAATCGTGTCGAAACATTATCGATGCAACGTCTTCAATACGCTGCACAAACTTTCTCACCCACGTGTGTGTGCATCCATCAAGCTTATAGCAGAACGGTTTTGCTGGCCTGGTATGAAAAAAGACGTTAGGAAGTGGGTGTTACGGGAGAACTAAAGACATTTGGCTGATTAAAACCTTTTTACTGTACATCAAATTTACCGTGTTTTTGGATGTGTTTGTTTTACTTAACCTTTGGACTTGTTTGTTTATATCATTCCTTTGCGGACATTGTTGGTTTGTATTTGTCATTGGTTTGGTATTTGGGAGTTTTTGCTCCGGGAACCTACAAAATTGAAGGTTTGTTTTGTAATTGTTATAATTATTGTTGTTGGAACGACTTTGGTCGATTATTTGTGAATTGCGAATAAACTTGGTATCTTATTTGGAGTTTTGGTTCTCTTGCCTACTTGGGTTCGTGATTTGTGAATATCGACGGCCAGTACTTCAATAGTTGGAGCGCGCAAAAACTCTTAATATGACGTAACACGAAGTCAGGTACAGAAAACGTCAAACGGATAATTCTACCATGTATAAAAGCCATATCCGAATTTCCTGAAGTCATTTGCAATAAGCGTGGTACAAAAACCAACAAAGTGATTTCAATCACTCCTGTTTAAACTGTAGGACAAAATGACAAAAGAAGAAAAAGCAAACATTATCTACAAAATAAACTTTTCCAATTTAAAAAACACTACATCGGAC